>NC_133483.1:21732642-21831046 GCF_025370935.1 Choristoneura fumiferana
TTAACGTGTTTATATTTACTCGACTACGATACTAAAAACAATACTAATTACATAATGAATATGGTATTAACATTTTTTTTTTTTTTTATAGCTTACAATATGTCCACTGCAGGGCAAAAGCCTCCCCTTTCTTATTCCACTCGTCGTCGTCGTTTAATTTTTATAAATAAATTTCCTTTAATTAAACACAATGTAATCTTAGCTCTATTCGTTTAAGAAATATTATTGTCTCGTAATATATTACTAAATATTAATAAAAAGAATAGTAATATAATTATAAGACATATTTCTAAAAATAAAATAAATCCATATAATGGGACACTTGACACTTATTGACGACCCTCCTACGATACTGGTACAAGTGACAAATTTCTGATTTTTAGTTTTTGCAATTTTGTGATTAATATTTCCTTATTTACCTACCACAAAAAATTTGCACGGATATTCCTATTAGTTTTGGAAATAAAGTGACGTATATGAATGCATCTAACACCGTTTTGCTAATCGGTACAACGTATACTGAGGCAACCGACATGCACCACTATACGCGGCACCGATATGTCGCGGGGCCGGGGAAGTCCAGTGTAACTGGCAGTTGCCTCAGTGTACGCGCTAGCCGTCGCTGCGTGCGGACCGTTTAAACTGTTCTACGAACACATAATTTGATAGTATATATAAAAACATGTTTGGTCTAACAATTGCGGAGGGCAAGAACCAATTGCCGTATTTCTCATAGACAGTCATGGAAACTAAATCCAATGTGAAACCTTTTCGTGATCTATTTCGCTATGATTTCTTTGGCAAATGTATGGGATGTCAACATAACATTGGTAGTACAACGGTTCCACCCCGTACCAGTACGTGATTCAGTTTCCTCGGCTTATACTACATGTACGCGTGCTATAAATATAACATTGCAGTATTACATTGCATTCTGGTAGTTGAGCATCCCCAAAAAGAAGGCGAAGGCATGCATGCTTTAATTAAAATGAGAACAGTAAATTTCAATATACCTACAGGTTGATAAAAAAAATCCTGTACTATACTGTAACCATATTAGGGCTACTGATTACTAATACGATATAAGTGGGAAAACATCGAAATTAGAAAGTCTTCTTGCGACTCCACTTCCATGCAAAACTTTTTTTTTTCGAATCACAGTATTTTTCTACTTGGATCATATTAGTAATTAGTAGCCCTAATGTGGTTTAAAGTATAGTACAGGTTTTTAATAACCCCCTATACACATTTTTTATACACACCTAAGAAATGGTACCTGGCTTATGTATATGGCGAAAACGGGTAACCGTATGAAGTTATAGAAGTGTCCCAAGACTCAGAAACAGACACAAAATTTAAATCTATTGTCAAGAAGACATTAATATATAAGGCGTATTATTAAAATTAATGATTATATCATGGATAGGGAAATTTGGAAATAATTCCGATCTGCATTGGCGAGTGCTTACTCCAAATAGCGAATTGAGAACTGTTTTAAATGTAGTTGTGCTAAATACTTGTGATGTATAAATATCACTAAAATATGATTGTAAATCTGTTTACAAAATATATCTAGGTTTATTGCCAGACTCTTCTCAACAGAGGTTTTTTCGAACCGGTGGTAGATTTTTTTGACATTCATAAGTGCTTGTTACAATCTAAATTGAATAAAGATATTTTGACTTTTGACTCAATATTTCATGTCAAAGCTTGGCTTAAGCAAAGTGCTAATCAGACTCGCGCACGAAGGGTTCCATACCATCTATACAACTTCATTAGGATTAAGAAAAAAATGGCAAAAAAATACATTTGTTGTATGGGGGCCCCCTTAAATATTTATTCTGTTCTATTTTTTGTTAATATATATATTATATCAACTACAGTTATACATAATCTGTGAAAATTTCAACTGTCTAACTATCATGGTTCATGAGATTCAGCCTGGTGACAGACGGACGGACAGCGAAGTAGTATATAGAAGTAGGGTTTCCGTTTATACCCTTGGTACGGAACCCTGAAGAGGCACAAAAGCTAAACCGTTATGTGGATACAAATGGGTGCGATGCGATATATGTATCACATGAGGAACCTTTCACAATAAAATACGAGTACACATTTGAACAGGAATACGAATCCATTGAATGTGCTTCCATTAATTTAAAGCACTTAATACAATTACTTTTCTTAATAAAACCATTTATATTTCAAGTGAGGTTTTTTATAAAGGTATATTTCTGTATTTTGTATAGCACGTTTAAAACATTACTAGCGTATATTGGTACAAGTGGCATGCTAATGTTAGCGTATATTGATGCAAGTGATAAAAACGTTTATAAATCAATAGATGAAGGTAAAAGAGCATCTGTTTTTATTGTTCATTGCAAGCCATATAAGTATTTCATCTAAAAATTCATATACAATAAAAAATATCGTTAGATCAGTAATCTACGCATTGCGCCGTATACTGGAGCAAGTGGTAATTAGCTCAGTATACCGCACAACTACAAGATGTAAAATACGCGTATAGTAGTGTATCTGCAATTTTCTCAAAAACTATAAGAAATTTCAAAATTCCATGAATACAGGTAGAAAGCAAATATTTTCTTTGGAACCAATGCAAAATTTTGAAAAGTTATATCATCAAATGAGAAAGTTACAAGTTTTGGAACCTTTGAACAGCTCTCCTGTAAATTTATGATTATGCACTTGTACCAGTATACGTAGGAGGTGTCGTATTGACCTAGTCCCAAACTAAGCAAAGTTTATAACTATGGACACAGGCACAAACATTCGTATTATTCATGCACAAATACATATAATGAATAAAGCTAAGATATAAAATATTGAGTATAATTAAAGTGTTTTTTATTTATAAAAATTAAAAATGTTAATACATACTTATTCATTTTGTAATTAGTCCTGTTTTACAAAATAAACACGTATAATTAAACTGTCTTAGACTGTCATTACGGTAAAGGAAAAATATTGACATTTAGTTAGTATTTCACTCAAGCAGCGACACTAGCGACATCTGTTTTAGCTCTCATCGAGAGACGTCCAAAAACCAATCTCAATTCTTAAAGAAAAAACCTTCATGGCAAACGCCTATTAGGTAGAAGAAAGGGCTGTCAATGTAACCCTTCCCCAAACATTGGTGGGGAAGGCCAAGGCTACATCATTGCCAGTCCGCTAATTCGTAGCAATCGATTTGGGTTTTCCGATAAGAAGGGTCAAGCGCAAGGGCTTACCCGGCGCTTCTTATCGACAATTTATCTTAATTTGAACCCGAAAAGAGCATTGTCTTTCATTTCAATATTCCTTTTTACAACGTTTTCTTTCACCTGTCCCGTTGTCTCTGGGTAATTAAAGCTTAGTATAATCAAATTTAACCAGCTTCCCGTAGTTCTTTCATCGAACAAACGTTCTGCTATACTACGCGCCATATAAATCTGCCTAAAAGTTCATTACTTAATACTCAGTTTTGACGCATTTTTGAGATACTTACATTTTTTATGCGACGTCTTTACGTTACTCCCGGATTGTGTTCGAACCGCTTAACGGTATAGTGCCTATTCAATTATTGGAATTATACCTTTATAGTTTTGTGGTACTAGTCGTGGCAATGAACTTTTAGGCAAAGTTAGGCGGCGGAAGGTATATAAGTACTTCTAACCTAACCAACAAAAAGTTGGACACGTGCCACAGACAGACATACAGACAGACAGACACACATAGCGGTCAAACTTATAACACTCCTCTTTTTGCGTCGGGGGTTAAAAAGAATTGAAACAAAAAATTAACCGACTACAAAAAAAAACAATGAAATAATTTTCTACCAGTCTGAAGTGGGTGCCTCAGCACGAGTCAGCAGGAGTGGACCTATAGTCGTCTACCTCACCTACGTACTCATACTACATGTATATTGAGCAACAGTTACTCCTGCAGTGCTGGCTCGTGCTTAGGCACCGACTTCAGACTGGTAGAAAATTATTTTCATGGTTTTTTGTAGTCGGTTCAATTTTGTGTTATACAATTTTTTTCACGCTTTTTAGTGTAAATATTCTAAGATAAAATAGTTTAATGTCAACTGCTCGTCACTTTTTACAAAAGATTGCTTTTTCCAATGCAGATACGTTCATTATTGAGGAGTCCTGGTATTTCACCACCCGTTCCATTTCACCATATGCATTATGGTCCGCGGACGCCATTCGAGAACCTTCTGATCCCATCGGCCATCAGTCCTGCGAGCAATGTGCCCCGCCCACTGCCACTTTTAATGCACGATTTACTACTAAATATACCCACATTCATTTATTCGTATGGCTTATTATTAATACAACCGCTCAAATTCACAATTCATCCAAATTACCATAGGTGTCCGTACAATATTTGAACTGCTTCCTCGATTTCCTTAGAATCCAATCGTCAGATCCTGATTTGGTGCTTATGGAACCTAATTGAAGGCATTCCTATAGGAACGAAAAAAAAATCAAATCGGTACTTAAATGACAGAGTTCTGAGGTAACAACCATGAAAAAAACAACCGAATGATAGCCTCCTCCTTTTTTTGAAGTCGGTTAAAAATAAAAATGTAGACTCAGACGTGAAATCGTATTAGGTATCTATTATTAAGGGGAGAGCCAAAGTTCGCATACTCTTCGCAAGTCATACCGTATTTTTTGTCCGAATCATCGTTTGTCATAATTTTTTCCCGTTGTTTAAAATATTTTGAAATTTTTAAATGGTCATCCTATAGAAGGTTAGGTTAGTTTTGTTTTATAACAATTCTGAATAATTATTGGATTCAGATAAAAAAGAGTTATGACAAACGATCATTCGGACAAACATTAAATTCGGAGTTTTGATTAGTATGCGAGCCAATATAAACCATATTAAGGTGTTGTATCTTGTTACAGTGGCGGTGTACGCAGAAGCCTGAGGGTTCCTCCAGTGATTACGATTTGTATCACGAACCACACAAAAGATGCTATCTGCAGGTAAGTAAAGTAATTTTACTGAACAGGCCCATTGTGACGGAAATCGGGCACAAGAAGTGGCATCGGAAAGGGAATACATTTAAGTAAAACTGATCTTTTATTCCACGCAGATGACCAACTTATATATTTAACTACTTAACTTCACCTTATTGGCCATACATAAACATCTTATAGAGGGTCTGTAGAATATACGGCACGGAATAGCAGTGACGTGCCATAAATGTACGGCCGCATGCTCTGCTCGCAAAATCGTAACCGTCAGTGTAGGTACTTTAAGCTCCGGTGTGGAGGGCATGCGATAAAGTAGTGATAAGGTGGTAGGACCTTGTGCAAGGTCCGCCCGGATTGCTACCACCATCTAGCTCGCTAATCCTGCCGTGAAGCAGCAGTGCTTGCACTGTTGTGTTTCGGCGTGGAGAGTAAGACAGCCGGTGAAATTACTGGCACTTGAGTTATCCCATCTTAGGCCTCTAGGTTGGCAACGCATCTGCAATACCAGGAGTATTGCAGATGTTTATGGACGGTGGTGATCTCTTACCATCAGGAGACCCACATGCTCGTTTGCCAACCAGTCGAATAAAAAAAAAAGTTGTGATGCTTATGACACGTCACTGCAATTCAGTATCGTCTCCGTATTTTTAGCAGAAGTGTGGTCGGTGCTCTCTTTTTGGAAATTCTCATGGAAATGTGGTAAACTCCTGGAATTTCAATTCTATTGCCAGATGTCATTCAAACGGGAAAAATCGCGAGTACAGAGTAGTTAGTCATAAATCCTTCGTTCATTTTCGGACTTATATCCCTCTGACAATTGTAATGAAAGTTCTCTTTTTCCTCAAAGTATTTGGTCACGTTTTCTGTTTCCGTTAGTAAGGTAACGTTATTATTTAGTTTTGCTGTTTGGGTCCCGGTCCTTTGTCGTCTAGGAATGTTACCGAATTTTCCAAAAAAACTGACTTAGTGCGAGTCAGACTCGCGCACGAAGGGTTCCGTACCAGTATACAACATTCAATAGACATTAGCAAAAATCGGCAAAAAACACGTTTGTTGTATGGAAGCCCTCAAATATTTGTTTTATTCTATTTTCTCTAACTGTGAAAATTTCAACTGTCTTACTATCACGGTTCATGAGATACAGCCTGATGAACGGACGGACGGACGGACAGCGAAGTCTTAGTAATAGGGTTTCCGTTTTTACCCTTTGGGTACGGAACCTTAAAAAGAGCCGTGATGGCTATGGCTTAGTGGTTTGAGCTATGGCCTCTCAAGCAGAGAATTATGGGTTTAAACCCAAACTCGCATTTCTCAGTTTTTCGAAATTACATTAGCAATTTATCACGAGATCTACGCCAAGTAATAACATCGTGAGAGCACCAGCAAGAACTATAGTAATTCAACGGTGTGTGAAGTTTCCTATCTGGGCTGGGTTTGGGTTTGGGTGTCGTGCGGTCCCTCTGACACTTATACTATTTAATACGAGAGCGAGAGGGACGGTACGATACGAAGTTCGAGTTTCGAGTTTCGTAGTATCCCAGCAGCACTCTCATTCTGAAAGGAAGCCTGTGTCTAGGCCCTATACCACGAAGTGCAAAACTCGAACTTTGTATGTTGCCGTCCCGCTGACGCTTATGTCATTTAATACGCGAGTGAAAGGGACGGTGCGATACGAACTTCGATTTGCGAGTTTCGTAGTAGCCTCTTAGTACGTCTAAGGTGGTGGGAAGGTCGTTTCCACCAGGCTCTTTCAATTTACTTGACATTATCCGTGACCACCTGAACGATATCTTTCCAGCCCAGACCATTGGTATTGCATTTTTTTTAGGATTACCTCGGCTATTCTCAGTTTATTGTGCGTACACCTGTCTAATTACCGTACCGCTTTTTTTGGGTTTTGTCGTCTCGTGATCATGGCGCACGCAACTGTGCCAAAATATCCAGCTTACCAAAAATTGAGGTACGCGGAACAAAACCCGAATTTAAATCATAAAATTAATCCAATATATTCGAACAGACAAGTCAACACAAAAATATAAAGTAGGTAGTGAAATAATCAATCCTTTATTTATATAATTTCTAATTTTTTTCTTCGTATTTGTCCGCAGATGAACGCCATTCGCCACAACGGCCACCCGCACATGCGCGGTTTGGACATCCGCACAACGCAGCTGAGCCACGTGACTCGGTCGTCACGGCGCACTGTACCTGCGCACGCTCTGTCCGCTGAGATGCTGCAGCGTCACGCGAGGCAGGAACTCAAGCGCTGACAGTTGGACGCTGCTCTACGGCTATACAATTAGTGTATAGAGGAGGAGACTAGAGACACTTAGAGATAGGTGCATAGGAGTTTTGGAACAGGAAGAAAACATTATATTCGTGACAACATGGGAAAATAAAAATGCACCTGAAATAGATTTTTCATCACACTTGCTCATAAACAGTGTCGTTACATGCAGGCTACCTTGGTTGCAACCCCCCGAGTAAAACCCTCGAACACCAACCGCTCAAACATTCAACCGCTGCCAAGTATCGCCAATATTTGGAACAATTATATTTTTTCTTTTAGAAATATAAAATTTTGCTCGCAAATGTGATGAAAAACATTGTTCTCGTATGTCGCACGGGCGGTACTAGAATTACGAACATCGACTCCATAAAGCCCTCAGTCTTCGACTTCGGGCTTTTAATGGACTCTCGTTGGTAATTCCTTATTTACCGCCTTTAAGACACAATGTACTAAAAAGAAGGAAAGGAAGAAGGGAAGGGAAGGAAGGGAGGATAAAGAAATGGAATAGTCCTATGATCCCAAAGGAAGATCAGAGCCGTTCGCAAGATTGGAAGATTGTTGACTTGGGACCATTTTTTATCGTGCCTTCCTCCCTTTCCTTTTTCCTTTCCTTATTCTAATCTATTTCTATTTCTCCTATGAGTTCTGAAACAGGAATTTTGTAATGACAGGTTCTTTCAAAATGTGGATAGTTTGGCATGTTTAATTTTAAAGTTTGAGTTTAGAAATATCGGTAAGAAAGGCAAGATTATATTGTTCACAAAATATATTTGCAAATAAGTAAGTGTACCTTTTCTATTTTTTTCAATTTTATAAAAAATATGGTTTTTCCTACTCCGAATAAAAAGCACATCGATTCCGATAGTTAAAAAAAAGCCCAAACAAAATTTTCGGTTTTTGACGTTTTTTTTCATAGACTTGGTAGGTATTGGCGTCACAAAAATGAAAAATATGAAATACTTTTTAAAAGAAAAGAAACACGCTTATTTGAAAAGAATAAGAATAAGCTAAGGGCTATACATGAAATAGTATTATTATATGTATAATGGCCATTTGTACTCAAATAATACACAACAGGGATCAGTTGAAACTGTGGAATATGGGAATTGTGAAAGTGATATCTTGAAATGTAAAAGGGATGTTTTCGACTTTAACATTTTGACAAGTTTCAAAACTTTAATCAAAATTTGCACATGTTTAATCAAATGATGAGTCAAATTAACGTTACTGTGTTAAGTTATCTTGTTTTTCCCGATGTGAAGTTTATTTTTAATTGAATTCAAAACGTAAGTACATACAAATTATTATCTGTATGTTTTGTATTCGTTTACATTCAGTTATGCACTAATGTTTCTGTTTTAAGAAAAGAATAAAAAGAATTTCATATTGAAATAAAACAAAAAACAAAAAAAAATATGGCCCCAACCGACTTAACCTAGTTTTTGATAATTCTTCCGTAATCAGACGTGCTACATTAAACTCAACAGTTTATAACTTTTTAACATCTCTGAGTGTGTTAATTTTTTATACATAATTATTTCAAATTCCGCGTAGTCGAAATCGCTGCTAATAACTAGTTAGGATACAAAACATTTATTTAAAAGTGTGTTCTGTATATAACTATTAAACGATTTTACTAAACTTTGTGTACTTTTGATGTGTGTAAAGAATATCGAACTAAGTGTATGAAATCTATGTCAAATCATTAATTTAAACGCGTAAATGTAACTACGTACTGTATAAAGTTATGAGTAATGATTTAACTTTTTACCATTAAAACTTTACACTTTGACCACGAAAACGACAGATCGGCGATGCTGTGAGCGCTTTCCCTGTTCATTGGGTGGCCGAGACGGTCACCGTATCGTGATTACCTTACAAAACGCGCAATGAACAGAGGAAACTGTCGCTGCACCACTTTTTACGTGAAATCTTGGTCGGATCGTTAGGACAGGCCTACACTACGAAATGCAAAATTCGAACTTCGTATCTTGCTGACCCGCTTTGGCTAATATTATTTAACAAGAGAATGAGAGGGACGGACGGTACGATACGAATATCGATTTTCGAATTTCTTAGTAGCCCCCCAGATTTAGGTTACGCAATGTCCATCTATCTGAGCTATGCGTCATATTTCGCAAAGTAAAATGAGCGAGAAAAAAAGACAGACTAGGATTCTATAGCTGCTCTAAAATCAAGTTACGCGGAACAAAACCCGAATTTAATTCATGAAATTCCATCCAAATCTAAAAACAAATCATTTCAACAACTTTTTCTGAAACCGCCCCTACTGAGAAACATAAGAAAACTCTCTACCACTGGAAGCGTTTTCACTTAACACTCGATCCAAGTACATAACATTTACTGTACTTACTCGCAAACGGAAAGACGAGATTTATGTAAAAGAAATTACTAGATTCCAGACTAAAAGGTAAAACCTAAAGAAAGACAATTTAACCTTTAATATTACTTAACCTGTCCTCTCCCAGAGGCACAAATTTGTGCCCAAATTCCTTTGATTCTGTTATCCTGGGAGATGACAGATTAAATACAAACACGTGTTGAAATAATACGAATTATTTAAAACAACTTTTACTGAGATACTGTCCCTTTAGTTATTAGTAGAACCAGATTTTATAAACAGCTTTATGAAATGAAAGCTTTTTGAGTATACATAAGATGAACTTCATAGTTTGGATTATTTTTATTACATTTTCTGCATATAATGTTAAAATGGTGGTAGGAATACGATTTACTTTAAAACGAATTGTAAATGAATGTACGAATAGGTATGTACCAATTGTAATATCTACATTTAAGTTTTTATATTATTAAACAGATGAAAAAAAATACGATATTTTATTTATATTTTATTTAGCACTATATTACATCATTAAGGTGATTTTCCACCGGCGAGGCGAGACGATACGAGGCGAGACGAGAATTGAAATTTGTTCTTTTGTTTCCCCTGAGAAGCAATCATTAGATCTTTACTTGGTGACAATCGGAGCGCCTCGGCTTAATCTTTCGTATAAAAAATAATAATTTAGGAAATCGATCCACAATTGAGAGAGAAATTTAAAGAGAAAAAAAATCATACAAACAGCAATTGGACAAAAACATTGAACCTCCTCCTTTTCTTTGAAGTCTTTTAAAAATGGTAAGTATTGTTTTGGTTACTCAGTGCGTGCGTGTATGCGTGTGTGCGTGAGTGTTTGCTTATGTGTGCGTACTCGCGTATGTGCATGCAGAGGCTTATAAGAGTACGAGTGGTACAAGTAAACAATGTGGCGAAAGTAAAGTACGCACTAAGTATTACCAGAACAAACACAATTACATAAACGCTGTTCGGCTTATTGATAACAATCAAAATATTTAGAAAATCTTTGTACTAAATACGAAATAAATAAGTATAGTAATTCTACTATTGTCAGTAATGAAGCTCCAAAACTCAGAGACAGCACTCCCCCGTAAGTGGCTGAAAAAGAAAATAACAATTAGCGCTAGTTAATAAACTCAGCTGAACATGTTTTAACAATTACATAATAGAGCAGACTAGAGTTGACCACCGGTTACATATTTGAATATCGATAGTTAAAATATCTACGGGTAAAATGTCGATGCTTAAAATATCGAAAATTAAAATATCGACTGTATCAAAATATCGAAAACTAAAATAACGAAAGTTTATATTGTCGAATGGTTAGATAATCTACGTCCAATATATCGAAAATATATTTATCTACAAAAGTGACATCGAAAGATATAAATATCGAAGTCCAAAATATCGAAGTACAGAGTATCGAATATCCTATGTATGAACTATCACGTGACAGGGTTGATGGAGCCTTGCCGCAATACTAACCTAACCTAACCTATTGAACATGAATTACCAAAAATATTTGGTTCGGTTAGGTTAGAACTGTGACCACAACAACGACTAGACAAAAAATGACTAGATTATGTAAAATAAATGCTATTAAGAGAAAGGACGAATAAATAAAGCAGATTTGTATGTACGATATTTTAATTTTCGACATTCAAATATGTTGACATTTGCAACTTAGATATATTGGCTATCGATATTTTTACTCATTCGATATTTTAATCAATCGACATTTCAATCTTAGACATTTTGACCATAAGTATAACGACTTTCGATATTGTGACACAATCGATAATTTAATTTTCGATATTCAAATATGTAACCTGACCACCAGATGGTCTAGTGGTTAGAGAACCTGACTACGAAGCTCGAGGTCCCGGGCGCGATTCCCGTGTCGGGGCAGATATTTGTATGAAAAATACCAATGTTTGTTCTCGGGTCTTGGGTGTTTAATATGTATTTAAGTATGTATCTATCTATATAATTATATTTATCCGTTGCTTAGTACCTATAACACAAGCTTTGCTAAGCTTAATTTGGGACTAGGTCAATTGGTGTGAATTGTCCTGTGATATTTATTTATTTACTTAGAGCAGACGCCAAGGGAAGTTGCGTATGCAAAATTAGGGGACCGCATTCTGTGAATAGTTTTAAACTCAGAAAAGCTTGCATATTATGATTCTGAATGTTGCCAGGAGATCCGGTGGTCCATTTTTTTTATACCCCATCCCTTAAAACATCATGTAAATGGACTGAAAAAATTGCTTTTGGAACATTTTAATAAATAATTTCGTGATAATATTCATTTTTAACCCCCAACGCGAAAAGAGGGGTGTTATAAGTTTACCGCTGTTTGTCTGTGTGTCTTGTGTGTGTGGCACCGTAGCTCTTAAACGGGTGGACCGATTTGAATGCGGTTTTTTCATTTGATATCAGTTTTCTAGCGATGGTTCTTAGACATGTTTTATCAAAATCGGTTCAGCGGTTTTTGAGATATTGAACTTTGAAGTGACAAAGTCGGGGGTTTTCCAATTTTTTGTTGGTTATTACAAGCTTTATAAAGGATACTTCGCTTAGTGTGAAAAACGGGCTGAATTTGCTAGAGAGTACGTATATAGGCTGGGATGATGATGATGATTATCTAAAAATATTGGGCAAATAATGTTTTGTCTATAATCAAAACCTTGCAATGTTTTGTGGCAAAGAGCTCGCTCTATCTAGTCTTTTACTATATTATGACTCCTGCTCAAAAAGCAACAAAATAAGCGTTCTTGGCATTATGAGTTGCATGGCGTGCGTCATGAAGAACGAAGCCACACAACGTCTGCGTCACCTCTCCTCACCCCTACTCATGCCACTCGAATGTTGACGGCATTGAGAATATTAAAGCGCTCAAAGTCACTTCTAAGTTAGTAAACTTATAGTAAGTCTACATTTACACCTGTTTCCTTCTCAAGCAAAGATATAAATCTATTTATTATTGAACAAACAAAAATTTAAGCTATCAAGTCCTTCTGTGTCGCCTATTATGAAGCTGTCATTTACTTGGGGCCAATCGAGTTCATTCGGCACTTCTATTTTCTTCCCACCCACGATCATCCTCAGCAATAAAGATTTTTATTACCTCCGTAAAGTCTGAGGCGATTTAGAAAGCCATCTAATTAGTTTACACTAAGGTAATTGATTTGTCTAAAAGTGTCTAAAATTGTAGTCAAAAGGAAACTAGATTTTTAAGTGGAAACTGAAAACTTTTTAATACAAATGCATCATGATCATGATTGGTTTTTTGGAGTCTTTTTGTATTTTTTATTTCAACTCCAAATTTGTTACTTTTACGGGTATCCCGTGAAACCATATCGAAAATACAAACTGAGACATGGATGCACAGAAAAACCAGAAAAAGAGACCAGCGCTGGTAATCGAACCCAGGTCTCAGGATTATGATATCATAATTTGATTGCTTAGTAGCGACATCTCTTGTCTGGGTGAGCGGTTGGTTCCGAAAGAGTGTGACGTCTCTCGATGAGAGCGGAACATAGATGTCGCTAGTGCTGCTGCATAAGTAGCGTAGTAGAAATAAGCAACCTGAGATATGTATGCATAGGAAAAATTCGTGTCTAGATTCCTGTCCAGCGGTGGTGTAGGGGTTATAGCACGCAGCACGGATTGCTGAGGACCTGGGTTCGATTCCCAGCGCTGGTCTCTTTTTCTGGTTTTTCTGTGCATCCATGTCTCAGTTTGTATTTTCGGCATCATGATCAGCCGTTCATTGTTTTTTTTCATTTTTTTTCTGTTATCTTCGGCAAATTATACTGCGCAAAAGAAACTCGTAGCATAACCCTCTAAATATCTCATTGCGTGACTTAAATCCTCTCCAAGAGTTCAGAGTTGCAATACAATAAAAACCGGCAAAGTGCGAGTTGAACTCGCGTGGAGAGGGTTCCGTACAATGCCATAGTCAAATGTTTTCCTCTATTTTTTTTAATAAATACTTTTACGGTTGCTTTTTAAATTAATACAAAATATCACATTTGAAATACTCACAGAAAGACGCGAGTTAACTACTACTAGCACTATCTAGTGGTGTTTTATTGAACTATTTTCCGTAAGTGAATATTTAGTTTAGTTTATTTTCATTTGATAGAATTCTTATAGGTTTTCCTGTAAGCTACAAGCAATGAACTATATTTTGTATTTTTTTCAAAATTTTAGGCTCTGTAGTTGTACGAGCACACTCGACATTAATGTTAGGCTGACGCACCCTCTGTGTACGTCACACTGTTTACGTAAACTTACGCTATTAAATGTATTTCTTTCATATTATTTTATTGCAATAAAGGTACTCTACCAGGACGGTCACATCTTTTACTTAACAATCCGTTCTTCTAACATTATAACAGTTACAACATAACTTCAACATACCTTCAACATTCGTAAATGTAAGGTCTATTAAACTAGTAGACCCTACAGTAGTTTTGTAGTTAAGGGGGGGTGGTCAATTTTCGTCTTCTTTTATGAATAAAATCAAAACTATTTATTTTACAATAACAAAATCATATGTGAGATCCTCATAACGAGCCCTTTCATTTGATATTATGACACAGTAAGGTTTGCAAAATTTGATTTATAAAAATGTTTGGGTTAAAAACGATTACGCTATCCTACCAAATTTGACCTGGTTTGGTCCAGTATCATCATCATCATCATCAATCATTTATTTGCGATAAAAACATACTTAAATGCATGCAAATACAGTTTTAGATGAGGCACAGAACATTATTTTATATTACGAATGAAATTAGCAAATAACTTTCAAATTCAATTCAATTACATTAAATAAAAAAAGTGAAATTAAATAAAAGGAAGAAGGAATTAATAAAATTGAATTAGAGATGCATTTTTGTGTTGAAAAGTAATCTAGAATAAATGAATAAATAAAATGAGTAGATTCGGAGTAAATTGGCTGTGACAGACGGACGGACAGACAGAACACGAGTGATCCTATAAGGGTTCCGTTTTCTTTGTACGGAACCCTACAAAACTTTATCGAACACCACACAATACAATACAATAAGTAAGTTAATATCCGAGTACCCGATGGTCCCTAAGGTGCACCAGGCTAAACGTTACTTCATGTGCAGGAGACACACACATTATGTAGAGTGAAATAGCTATAGTTCGTCTCTTTCTCGTCTCAAGAATGGAAATGATCAGATCAAACTTAAAATAAAGTACCTGGGCGACCGAGCTTTGCTCGGGCTAAAACTCGACAAAAGCGTTTTCCAGAGATAAGATCAAGCTAAATCGATTTGTCATCCCTTAAAACCCCCACATACCATATTTCAACGAAATCTTTGAAGCCGTTTCCGAGATTCTGTATATATATATATTATACAAGAGTTGCTCGTTTAAAGGTATTAAGATAGATAGATAGATACTTCATTGCTCCTTGAGAGCTCCTTTGAATCATCAGAAAACCAATGAAAATTTTATTGTACTGTAATAACGCCCGAGTACTTGCGATATGATTCCCCATCTCTTTCTACCGTGGCAGAAAGAAGCGGTGAAAGATATTGTGATTCCGAGTGTGATAAGTAAACAGTTCTTCTGACCATCATAAAATAAACCTTACCGATGAAGTAATTAACGTCCATTAAAAGTGTCAGTTTGTAGCAGTTGCAAGTTGATTTGCGAAAATACACTTTTATTGAAGCAATGCTGTTTAACGGGCGACCGCTTCTGTAAAAAAAATACTGTTCAGGTAATGCTTCCAAAACGACTGATTACCGACTATCGGTGTCGTACGCGTTTCATTGCGTGTATTGCCTGATAACCATTGTGCAACCCGCGTCTCGGCAGCGCAATGAACAGTGAACACGCTTACTGGGCCGTTGGTCGCGGGTTTTAGTTGTGGAGAGGTAGTTAGTCGAATCAGAAAAATATACGCTGAGATAGACAATGGCTGCGATTTCATAAATTGGAGCAGAGTAAAGGCATGCACAACTGGAAAATATAATTGTCGTCAAAATCTATCTAATCCAGATGAAGGCCTGGAAATCTGTAATATAGGTATCTACCTAGATTGGACTCCTGTCCCTCGCAAAAGGTATTTAAGGTGATAATATTAACCAGTTTAGAAACAAAAAAATCTCACGTATTAATACAATAATTCATAGATACATCAGCAGCGTGCTTTAAATTGAAAATACAAACTGAAATATAGATGCACAGAAAAACCAGAAAAATAAGACCATCACTGGGAATCGAACCCAGGTCCTCGGTAATCCGTACCGCGTGCTATACCGCTACACCACTCTCCTTGTTTCCTCCATATCTCAGCTTGTGTGTTTCTTATTTAGCCACTTAAGCAGTGACGCTGTGTGTCAATTTAGGTTTTACGGGATGACAGTAAAAGTAAAAGTTTGGAATTGAAATAAAAAAACAAAAACATTCCAAAAACCAATCTTAGCGTGCTTTAAGTTGTCGTGTATTCTGAATTTTCACGAACGGGAACAGATTATTTACTAATCACTACTATTTTTTTGTTTTATATATTATATGTTATATTTGTATACCGGGTGTGGCCTGTAATAAGAGTAAATAATTAAAACATAAATCCTATTCGCCAGAGTGGACAATATTAGTTCAGCGACTTTTTAAAATAATGGAATCTTTAGATTATCCCTTTTACATTTATTAGTAGCTCATGAAGTCAAATTAAACTTTTCACCATATAGCTCGATAACTTTACTATAACTGACACCATTCAAGAAACCATTTTGGTAGGAAATGAGGGTAGAATATCCAATTTTATCAAAAACGTTCCAATTGACCCCAGCCGCCCCTACAAATTACCTAAATAGTGTTATACGCCATCCTAGATCCAATTTGCCAATTGACCATCACCTGTAACCTACAAACATCAAACATTTTGTTTTACATTGCTCCTTCCAATAAACTTTAAAGTGTAATAGATATAAAAAAAAATATCTTTAAAAGTCGCTGAACTAATGTCGTTCATTATGACGAGTACGGTCTACGTTTTCATTATTTGCTCCTGTTACAGGCCACACTCGGTATTTTATCTTTTTTATTTAAAAATGCGAGTATGTCGAGTTCCTAAAATATTGGCTCCATATACAACTCTAACAATTCTTTTTTTATATTTTCATCTAGAATAAACTTTGTTTGATTTCGATCCTGTGAGAAATACACCACTTATAAACATTTATGCACCTGTGGCTAATTTTTTTCGTGAACAAGTTTTTATACATTTTCAATTCGATTGCCAACTCTAAAGGTTTACGTATGCTAGTATGGACAAGGTATTCCATTACCTGTTCAACAAAGGGGACATTGTCACGTAATCCCTACAAATACGTAGTCCACACGACTGCTTTGTTCCATTGCTTTCCATTTAAGCTCCAATTAGTCAAAGACTAGATTAAACATCAATTATTAACTGCTGTGTAGGATGGGATGGTTTACTGTTATTAGGACACAAGTACACAGAGTTTTGCGAATGATTGAGTGAAGCCAGTAAAACTAAGTTCCGTTCATGTTGAGTTGATGATAAACTTGAGTGTTCACTTGAGACAGAACATCGAGCATTCCCTGTTTTTGCTCGTGATTGGTTAACCCTTTACCGCATACGAAACCATATGTAATGTCTAAAAAAGAAATTAATCAGCATATAGCCTAATATCTACGTAAAATGGAACGATATTTTTTTTTCAAACATTTGGGGTACTTCGCAACTTTATTCCTACTTGAATCTGTCATAGTGTTACGAACAGCGCTTGGCAAAAATCATTTTAATGTCGAGGTGATTTTAGTGAAATTGAGGTGAGAAACAAGTTTTAAAAATAATATGTATGCTAGTTATAAGTGTAATAAAGTATATTGTTATTATAGTTTGAGTAATAATATCTTCTTTTTAAATTGAAGTGGCAATGGGCAGGCCACATCGCTCGAAGAACAGATAACCGTTGGGGGAGAAAAGTCCTCGAGTGGCGACCACGAACCGGAAGACGAAGCGTTGGCAGGCCTCCCACCAGGTGGACTGACGACATCGTGAGAGTAGCGGGAAACCGGTGGATGCAAGTGGCAAGTTGTCGTTCATTGTGGCGTTCTAAGGGGGAGGCCTTTGTCCAGCAGTGGACGTCTTCGGGCTGATGATGAATAATATCTTTCATACCCAATTTGAACATGTTTTTCTTCAGAGCCATATATTATGGCTTCCTATGCAATTAGGGATATTCGTATGCAATACTCCTAAGAGTTTTATTGATCTTTTTCAGTTATGGATCCATCCCTTTTTATGGGCCTTTTTTATAGATAATTAGAAGTTTGGACAATGGTTTTCTTTTCTAATTGCATTCGAAACCATATATGGATTCTGTAACAAACAATGTAAATGCATACGAAGCCAAATAAGGATTTTCAAAAATACGTATACAATTTTTTTTTGTTTCATATTTTTGGGATCTATGCATAAAATAAATACATAATATTCGAAAAAAAAATTTTTTTTTCATATTTCATACCTCATGCAATAGCATAAAAAACTAAATGAGCCAATCGCAAGCAAACGTCAAATCGACCTAACGATATTGACGCCATCTAGTGATATTTCGCCTCTGTGAAAACCCTCATTCGTCGAAGTGAACAGCGAACAGAGCCAAGCATAGAGTCGAACATTGCTACCAACATTTTTGCACGATCATTCAAGCATCGCTCTAGTAAATGCTCATAGTTAAAATACCACAAACAGGACTTATCACGCTAAAACACACGAATTATATTTATATTATATTACAGTTGCCGTTGTCACGAGTAGACTGAAGTGTGGGGTGTCAAGTCTGCCTAGCAGCGCGATTACTTCGAACTACCCGCACTTGATCACAAATAATACCATCACTCGAATCTCGAATTACCCGCACTTGGTAATTTTTATTTGTCACTAGTAAATGCTCGTCAAATATTTTTGTTTTGTTTACCAGATGCTCAACAAAAGGCTCTAAGTAAATTCCCCGTCATTTCCCTTGAATGCTTGATAAAACGCTACTGTTTATTTTGTAAGCTTTTCGCTAAAATGCTCGTCACAAGTGAATGCTTAAGTTTATCCAGGATGTGCCTATCCTAGATGTAGAAGATGGTGCGTTCCAATAGGATACCAAGGAAAAACCAGTTTTAGTTCTTTGGGGAAAATCGGTTTTTATTTTTTCCACACAATTAAAACCGGTGTTGGATGCTCTATTGGATATTCTGCTCCGCTTTGCTTGGAGGATTGACACTCACGTGACGTTGGCAGGGAAGTCATCTGCGAGGAAAGGCACGGTGTTCTCCGCTATGGAGTAGCCCTTGTCCCGGCATTCCACATAGCATGGCGGATCGCAAGGCACGCCTTTGCCATACACTGGAATACGTAAAGCTTTACGGTACAATACAAAAGGCTTGTGTCGATTCACAAGGGGCACGAATGGATTGAAAGTTACTTGTTACTGTGCGAGAGCCTTTCTTATTAGGGGCCTCCTTATTTTGTTAACAAGTAGGTACTTACGAAGTTGTTCGTTGTGAGTGTCTTTGAACATGGCGCTTTAAATTCAACTTGTACCTTCGTAACTAAGCTACTTTTGTTTTGTAACATTTTCAAATTACTTTAATTTAGATAATTTATTGATCCTCAAAGTTTAATCGTTTAATCAATGTATCAGACATGGCGGTGTTATCGCTGTATCTTGGTACGGAGTCATTTTTGAGATTTATTTGATATCTCTTAGATAATCATTAATCAATGCGCTGTCTATTTAGTATTGTATCTCATACATTGAAAACTACATTTAATCTGTATGAACAAAATGAAATTAACAGTGATCATTTTTTACAAACACTCTAAGTATCTTCAGTCCCTTGCATCCATCCGCTGCTAGCGACCCTCTTAAGGTCGTCCATCCACCGTGCCTCAGAACGTCCTACACTACATTTTCCCGTCCATGCAACCGTCCGTCCGTTGGTCGGGCAGCGAATGGATGCGAGGGGCTGAAGATAGTGTTGTGGCGCGCCATGGAAGAGGCCTATATCCAGCAGTGGACTGCTGTAGGCTGATGATGATGATGATGATGATTTTATAAAAATAACTCAATAAATAGGCAGTATTTAGCAAAAATTCCATTATAGTCTTAAAAAGGCATTATAAGCACTCATTTAGCTTGGCTTTTATAAAATAAAAATAATCCATAGAATTTGCTGAAATTGCTCAGATACTTCACGATTTAAGAGGAGTTATTAGATGAAATAGTTATACCTGTCAAATTGTGCATGCAAGGCAGGTCTGCTAGTTCACAAAATCTTCTTGAGCCGTCTGAAAAGAAACAAAAAAAAATCTTAAAAAACACATGAAGACCGGATAGCCAAGTGATTAGAGAACCTAACCATAAAGCTTGGGGTCCCGGGTTGGATTTCCGATCGGGGTAAATATTTTTATGGATAATACGAATGGTTGCTATATATCTATACAAGTATGTTTATCCATTGCTTAGTATCCATAGCTAGCATAGGTTTACGTAGCTTTGCTTAGGTTGGGTCTAGGTGAGTTGGTGTCAATTATCCACATAATGATGTTTATTTAGTTATTTATTTACATTCCGGGGTCAGGATACACTCCTGATATCTCAACCGCAGGGCTTAGACTAGGTCTGAAATTTGCCACAGTTGTTTTTAATGCAACGTCAACGAAAACCACGACGTTATTTTTACAAGCTGTTGTATCTGAAATCGAAAGCATTTGTACGCCATTTCAGATTGAGATCAGAACCCAGGCGGAGAGCCAGCCATATACTATACAAGCTTTTATTTAACTTGCAATGTATGTGTGTATCTACGTAGTAGGTACGTACGGGTCAAATCTTGCAAATTGAATTTGACCTACTTCTAGTGATGCCGGATTGACTTAAAATTTGGCATACTTATGTTAATCGCATAATAATACAATAATCCGGTAGTGTCATCTTAGAGTGGTTCAGCCCGGATCGTCTCCGCATGAAGGAACTCCTCAACGGTTAATTAGCATCGGCTTGAAATTAAGTACGGAAATGTTCTTTCTTTTCTTTCTTTCTTTCTTAGGTTACTTTATTTATTGGGAATCTAATGGATTACACGTGCGCAGACGTGGGTGAAAGTCTAATATTTTATTAAATCTCGAAGCGTCTTTTGAATAGGGAATTACATTTTTCCTTGAAGAAGCGTGAAATTAAATATGTCTTTGAGCCCTCGCCCACACCGGCTATTTGTAGCGACGCAGTAGCCATGCTGTTAAGCGTTCGCAACGTACAGTCGCGACACATAATATTAAGTAGGATATTGTTTGTGTGCACTCCAGTACTGCAAAAGTCCATGGCTCAGTGGTCAACATTGCTCATAGGAGCAAAATACTGACATTCTGCCACAACCCAGAGGATTGAGAACAAGACATTATTAACTCCTTAAAATAAATATACAACAAAAAAAAAAACATAAATTGTGCAGAACCCTTGGTTCGCAAGTCCAACTGCACTTATTTTTTTTTATTAGACGTTGGCAAACGAGCATTTGGGCTTTTATTATTTGCTGTCGGAGCGGGAGTACAAATAAGTAATGTATAAGTTGCAGTTTTCAATCTATTACGATTCTGGAGATACACTGTGGCAGATAGACATACGGACGGACAGTGTTGAACCCTATTAGTTAGGTTCCATTTCTCCCTCTTCGACTACAGCTACGGAACCCTAAATCATCACAATATATTCTAATTCGTAAGAATTCGCAGACAAATCTAATAACGCGTTTATCGCAATGGAAGAATGGATTTTTTTCTGCTTCGCAAATATTGCCGGGAACTGTATGTACCAACGCTGTCGTAACTAAGTGCGACTGGCGACGCGGTGGATGTCTTCGTCGTTCATTGCGTGTTCTGCGAGGCGAGGATTAAGCGACGAGCGTCGCGACCGCGCAGTGAACCGCGAAAACGCTTGGAAATATCCCTAGTCGTACTACCATCAAATTGTGGCATTAGGCGGACAGACTAAAATGTGGAGACGACGTTCACGGAAGTGGCTCAAAACAAGTTGACCGACCGTATTTTGAGTAAAGTAGCCGCATAACAGACCTTACGAGGAAATAAACACCTTTAAGAACAGTTCAGTGCCGATACAGGCCACGTGTATTGCATTGCCAATGCATAATAATTGAACCGTTAACGCAAACGCTGCAGGCACGTAACGTGTGTACACTGTTAGATACATAAATATGTATACGAATTCTTACTACGGATGTCTCAACAGGGGAAGATTTTCTTTTCGGTGCCGCAAAAAGTAACAGCTTTGGGAGAGTCGAGCCACAAACAGCGAAACGCATATTCATACCATTTCGGCTATATACGTCCCACTGCTGGGCACAGGCTTCCTCTCAGAACAAGAGGGCTTGGGCCATAGTTCCCACGCGGGCCCAGTGCGGATTGGGAACTTCACACGCAACATTGAATTGCTTCGCAGGTTTGTGCATATTCATACATATTTATCATAATTTGCTTTACAGCAAGTCACATGGGGGGCATTTCTATTTAAAGTTGTACCCTGTGTTTATCTCACATCCATATAATATTTTGGCGGCACATCTGGAGACCCTGTTTTTACAGCTCGGAATCATGGACTGAGTCTACCTCCCAAATTTTGTTGAAAGCGGAGAGATAAACTCAGGGTGCAACTTTAAATAGAAATGCTCGGGTATTGTATTGTATTGTATTGTATTGTAAAACTCTTTATTGTACATAAAAACACATGAAAATAACAGAACACAGGGTAATAAGATGTACAAAGGTTTGACCCCAACAAACAGGGCAAGTTAAATAAAAGCTTGTAAAATGGACAAACCTCTTGGATATTTATAGGGTGTGCACCCACAAAACTGGATGAAGTTGTTCATGGTGCACTCGGTGATGCAAGTCTCGTAGCTGTACCGGTCGGTGTGTTCCAGGGTTACTTCGTCATGGAACCAGCAGGCTCTCCTGCTTGGCACTACGTGCCTTAAGTCCGACTCGCTTTGGTATACCTTTGGCTCCACCTTTATGTCCACTGACGTCCCTGTCCATAAAACAGAGGTTTTAAAATTATTATTCGTACTTTGTCTGCGAAGAAATTGTTTATGAACTAAAATAATTTCTTTGCTCACTCGCGACCTTCAGGTCAATGGATGATTTTAAGATCTTTAATTTTTGCCTAGGCTACTTTATGATAAAACATACCGGTTTTTTAAAAAAAACCTGCAATTTTTACCTTTGACCCCGAATAACTTTTTTAGCGCGACATGGGATCAATGGGGACTTTTGACACCTTCATTCCAAATGGTGTACCCAAGGTTTCCATCAAAATTCAGCTTTGTCGGAATTTATGTAAATTGAAATGTCTATATTGACCGGAGTCAAGGGTTAAAGTAAACTGTGTGAATTGAAATTTGCTACAATTAAGTAAATTGGGTGAAAAACAAGTGTATTTAACAAAAAAATCATTCAGTAAACAAAAAGTAAAATTTTAACAAAACGTTATTTTAGTTGTTTCATGAGATCTTTCAGGAAAAACAAATCTGGCTCTTACTTACTACATTAATATATTATTACAGTAAATATTTTTCCATCCATCCATCCCAGCCTATAAACGTCCCACTGCTGGGCACAGGCCTCCTCTCAGAACAAGAGGGCTTGGGCCATAGTTCCCACGCGGGCCCAGCGGTAAATATTCTGACTGAGAAGCAAATAGTAATAAAAAACATTTTTATCTCCAAAGGTGCCTCATGGAAGCTGTTGTCCAAAATGGAACTCGGAACGACATAATCTGGACATTTTTTGCTGGCAAAAAGTAATAAAAGCCGTTTTAATTTGAAAACATATCTTTCAACTTCGTGTTTCTCCTAATAAATTTGATTTGGACGTACATAACTTATCAATTCGTGGAAACACGAATTGCCTGAATTTCTACCGATGACTACATTTTGCGACAATTATTAAAAAATCTGAAATTGATTGCCATGTTAAGGGTAAATTTGTGGGACTGGGCAGGATCTTTTTTTTTTATAAAACGAGGGGGCAAACGAGCAGACGGGTCACCTGATGGAGAGCGATCGCCGTCACCCATGGACACCCGCAACACGAGGGGAATCACAGGTGCGTTGCTGACCCTTTTAGGAATTGGTATTGGGTGGTTGGGTCTGCAGGATGCATCTGGATAGCTGGGCATAAATCACCACTGATTGGGATAATAACAAAAAAAATAGACCCTATGGCCGGACCAGGATATCACTGCTAGATTATTGTAGTGTCACCTACATAAAAAATATGCCAAATTTCAGTATGCCAGTCAATCAACTGGAATTGTGTCAAATTTAACTTGCAAATACATACATACATTACATACATACAGACATTACGGTTCACTAATATGTTGCAGGAAATCGAATGTCATAATTTCGTTTCACACAACAACCTTGAGCAGAATCATCATATCACCGAATTACTTTTTGCATATATTTTTTCGCATACTATCATTTTTTATAATTTTGGAAAGCAAAATATTAACATGGCATAAAATCGATGAGAATAATATTTATATGTCCGAATAGTGATTACCCAGAAAGATATCTCATAGTATTTAGTTTCGAAAAAAAAAGAAAGAAAGAAAATACATTTATTTAACGCCATAAAAAACAAACATAGGAAAAAACATAGAACAAATAAAGACATACATGACGCTAAATAGGTCCCCACTCAGCATAATGCCACGGCAAGTCGTGGCGCTGATTTTCAGTGAGGATCTTATCTAAAAACTAACTTAAAATAAAATTTAAAAAAAAATATTGTATGGCAACACCGGCTTAAACAGTTCAATCGAGTGCAGTTGAATTGTTTTAAGTCACCGCCAAAAGTATACTTTGCAAATATGAATTTTCATAATGATAAATAGCAGAATAAAATTGAACAAAACATTCATCTTCATCATCATCATGACAGCCGAAAGACGTCCACTACTGGACATAGGCCTCCCCCAAGGCTCTCCATCGTCGCTCCATCTTGTTGGAGGCCTACCGACAACTCGTCGTTACTAAACAATACTTGCAATTAAATTATGGTTATTATTTAGCCTAACCCTTATAGGGAGCAGTAAAATTCTGGCACTTCGCCGGCCGCTGCCGCGGCACGCTCGCTTCGCTCACTCGGCTCGCGCGCTGTTGTGGACACAGTTCTAACCTAATCCAACCTGCTTATTGTAGCTGCTATTCGGTGCTGGCGCTATGCTTGCCTGCTGTCACAGCACGCTTACTTTGCTGGCCTTAATTAACCTTAACCCTTTTTTATGGTAGCTGTTCGTTCCTTTAACCATGTCATTATGCCATGTTGGTCAGCACTTTTTGAAATTCCGTGAAAATACTATTGTATTGTCCACACTAGTATTTCGCTATGCTATTATACCATATTAAAATCGGCGATACTATTGTTCTGCTATTTAATATCCTGCAGACGTATATTCAGCGATAACAGTGTTCTGCCGTTTAATATTCTGAGAAATGACTATTATTCGAACTGATAAATTATACAAAGCATATGGCTAAAAAAATTATGTGATACCGGTTACCTATGTGAAGTGTATTTCGGAGAAACGATATATTATGCAAGATAAAGGGAGACCAGAAATTACATACATGCATAAATAGCATACATATATTGCAAGCTAAATAAAAGATTGTAAAAAGGAACTGATAGGCACATTTTTTAAATATCCCCAAGCTGTACCGCTCTGGGAATGCTGGCCCAGGCAGTTGGTTCCATATTTTTAGACGGCCAACCATCAAATTTGGTAACGATGAAATGATTGCGTATTATTTTTATTGTATTGTATACCTAACTCTTATTGTTCACAAAACACATGAAAATAACAGTTGTTAACAAGAGAAAGAGATGTACAGAGGTGAAATTATTCCTTAAAAGGATCTCTTTGAATTAACCTGCAAGCACCTGAACCTGCTTTTGTGTATTAAAATGACTTGCTCTTCTTTTTTTAACAGGAGGCACTAAAACAAGATTGCGAAATAAATATTTGTGGCATAATTAAATTGAGTTTACCTGTAGTCACGTATTTGTCTTTAACGGATGTTTCTGGGAAGTCATTTGGGTCGCTTATGAGGATCTGAAATATTAATAAATAATACATAATTACTAGATACTACAATAAGGGCCCGACTACTCGTAGCGACTTGCATGCGCACAAGTTTTATACAAAAATAGACGAAAATACTGTATAGCGTCCAAAAGCCATTTGTACGATATGCCTGCTACTTAAGCAGCATAGTAGAAATAAGCAAACATTATCAAATCAATTATCAATGTGCTGTCAATTTTGTATTGTATCGCATTCATTGAAAATTATATTTAATATGTGTGATTTTATTTTTAACAGTGATCATATTTTTTTAAAATTGCAGAAAAAGAAATAGCTCAATTAGAGTAGAATCAAACCTGGGCTTTCAAGCCCCATGGTCAGAGAATCCCTATATAATTTGCAATGTTTCTTATCTTATCTGTTTATAATAGCCAAACTGCTAGCGAAACTTTTGTATTAAAAGCTGAATTTTAACATGTGTATTGTCACATACCGTTGCTCCATAATTCGCCACAGTAGACCAACTGGGATAATCCTCGGGTTCCACATTAAAAACAACAGTGAGGCCTGAAGTCCTGAAAATAAGAACTAAATTATAGTTGAAGCAATGGCCAGGACCACGTTTTCAAGATCGAATTCAAAACGTAAGAAACATAGGATACGAGTTAACATGGAATATGGTTATGTTGGTCTGACATATGGTAGCATGGTGACACGGTTGTGTTGCTTTAAAGATGAGCTCTGGTTGAGTTCATAACACGTTAGTGTAGTGTGGTTGTGGTGACAGATGGGTTTGTGTGATTTGTGTGTTTCAGGTGAAGGAGCTGCGTGAACACACATTTCTTGCATAAACGTAGCTATCATAAGGTCACGGGTGAGCAAAGCAATTTTTTCATGGCTGTGATGGTCAAACCGCGTGTTTTGACGGGGAAAATAACGGCGACTTTTATTTCCAAATGTTTAGAATAAAGACCCTTTTATCTAGTTCTTCGATGAAGGTCAACATCGCGCAGCACAATTTATGTTTTAACGCAACGTATAGAATTAAGTAAAGAACAGAAGATAATAAATTAAATGCGACAACGAAGCCAACAAAATGGAGCCAAGTTTTGTTTAAGTGGTTTTGTTTTCTCTACGATTAAAAGTTCGCAATTGAAACTTTGTTAAGAAGTACTTGTCTTCAGTTAATAACGTTATTTTCTTACGCAGTTTTAAGCAGACTTAAAAAGAGATTATGATGATAACTAGGTAACTAGAATTTTTAATGTAGACTTCTACTCTAAACCAGTGATTGTAAATGACGATATTATTATATTCGATTATGTTTAGTATTACTCGTTATAGTATCTACGAGTATAATTCCTTTTCTTTATCAAATTTGCGTGAGATTTTTTTATTTGAAAGTTTTACATAAGTAGTGACTATTTTCAAAAGTAAATTATTTCAACTTGTTAGGTTTTAAAATGTGAGTAATATAATGTTATTATTAAAACAATTTAAAGCAAAACAAACGACCGTTGAGTGCTTTAACTTGGTCCGTCCAACGCATGGGTGACCTGCCGCGTGCTCTCGTGCCTTCAACCTTCCCATGAACCACAAGCCGTTCCACAGATGTCCTCTCGACATGTGATATGGCCAAAGAAAGTGAGAATGCGACATTGGGCGATGGAGGAAAGACGCTGTTAATACCGACATGGAAATACCGACCCTCTTTTTCGTGTACTCGCCCATAGATGCTACTGACAAGTTTCTATGGGCGTGTACAAGAAATATTATGTCTGTTTTTCCATGTCGGTATTATCCGTGCCGGTAAATGGTGTCACCCAATAGCAGAGCTTTCTACCGCCAAAAACGAACTCCGGATTCCAGTTCTGCGGTGTGGAAGACAAGACGATACCATAACACTATTTTTCTTAGAAAGTCATCATAAAGATTCACTACTATTGATCGTCAACAAACGACGTCTGTCAAGGTGTGTTAGTTTTTTTTATTTTTTTTGTATGTTTTTCTTATGTATTTTTGTATTGTTTAGTGTATAATTTGAATTTTACAGTGGATTAGTTTTCTAACTGTAATGCTGTATTTTTTATTGATAAAAAAATAAAATAAGAGAATATCAACTTCGAAGGACTTAAAATACTTATTTACTACTTAGAAGGTTTTAAACCAACTAAGAAGAAGTTACAGAACTACGCTCAGATTTTTACGTTCAATGACTTGGCATATATCCTAATCCATTTGGAATAAAGTATACGAGACATTGAACTAATACCAACTAGTAAAATGTAGTAAAGGTACACGAGTTTGGGATTTGCGATTAGCTATGCATATATTTATTTATTTTAAATTGACTACCGATAGACCTGATAGCAAGTATATGTATTAATGAGGCCATACCTACTCGTAGCTCACTGGAGCAGTAACAGCCTATTCATTCTGGCCTAGAAAAGCCTTAAATTGTAATACTTATCCTAAAAACGGACGACAGTACTGTAGCAATTTATTCTAGTCTTAACAGTAGATAATCTTACTATTTCGAAGCTCTTTGAACTTTTGTTGAAAATACTTGACTAAGCAAAAATTACAAGACCAACCAACCAAAATCAAGAATCAATTTGGAAAAGTTGAAAATACAAATCGACATAGTTATTTCAAAGTTTAATAACTCAAAAACAACTAAACCGATTTTAATATATCATAAGAACTACCGTAAATAAACCACTTTCACGTTAAAACAGGTCAAGTGCGAGTCGGACTCGCGCACTGAAGGTTCCGTACGAATTCGTAGGTATTAATGAATATCTAGTCCAAATTCTCAATTTCAGTGCTCATTAATTGTCTGCTATTAGGTATATAATAAAAAGAAATTCTAGTTCTAAGGTCAATGGAAAAAATATTCTACAAGGTTTGGTTCACTTGAGTGAGTGACTGTCAAAATATACGTTTATTTTCGACATAAACGGCCGGTTTTTTTATGTTAACTTAGAAATTTGATTTTTTACAGCTTCAAGGGACTGTAGACCTAAGTACTTGGTTTTAATTTAAACTCATCTCCATGAGTTCCCGAGTAAAGGATCTTGACAGATCGACGGACGGACAGAGAACAAAGTGATCATAAAAGGGTTCCGTTTTTTTCCTTTTGAGGTAGGTACGAACCCTAAAAAACACATCGAAATCGGCGTATCCGTTTTAGAGCTACGATGGCACCAGCATTGGCGCCAAGCTTATGACATCTGTCCCTCCTTCCCTCTATTTGCGTCAGTGGTTAAAAAAGTGCATAACCTTTGAGAACTTACAACAAAAAACAGCGACCAGTTTGCCTAAAAATTATAATGCGACTCAAAAACTTTTGTTTTTCTTGAACGTGAGTTCATTCAATCGCATTAAATTTTCAGTTTTCGCGTTAAAAAATTTCGAGACTTTTTCAAGTTGTTTAAACAGCTTGTTATGAAAGTTGGAGTAAACTAAACTTCATTCAAGTTTTTAAAGCAGAAAACATGTAATGCGAAATGATTATTCAAGAATGGCTAATACGGGTAGATAAGTACATACATTTATTTTGCAAGCTTTTATCTTACCGTGTTGTGTTAGTTCTTTCTAGGGTTCCATAAATTAAAAGGATAAACGGAACCCTTATTATGATCACATTGTTGTGCGCGCAATATACGAATCCGCAGGCAAAAATGCGGGCAACAAGTATTTTGCAGGTGGTAGGACCTTGTGCAAGGTCCGCCCGGATTGCTACCACCATCTTGCTCGCTAATCCTGCCGTGAAGCAGAAGTGCTTGCACTGTTGTGTTTCGGCGTGGAGAGTAAGACAGCCGGTCAAATTACTGGCACTTGAGGTATCCCATCTTAGGCCTCTAGGTTGGCAACGCATCTGCAATACCCCTGGTGTTGCAGATGTTGGTGGTGATCTCTTACCATCAGGAGACCACTTGCTCGTTTGCCATCCATTTGAATAATAAAAAAAAAGTTTAAAACGACAACGGAGACCAAAGGGCCGGCA
The DNA here is from genome assembly GCF_025370935.1 of Choristoneura fumiferana. NCBI lineage: Eukaryota > Metazoa > Arthropoda > Insecta > Lepidoptera > Tortricidae > Choristoneura > Choristoneura fumiferana. The sequence continues at coordinate 21,762,500 of NC_133483.1, forward strand.
GCTATCTCTTCGAAAGAATCTCCATACCCTATTCAACGAAGAAACATTATCCAATGCAAATTTTGGGCCCAATGCCATAGGGGTCATTTTTAGTTTTAAGCAACTAGTCTTCATTTTAGTGTTACCCCTTGTTTCGACATCCATTGATTAAATTCATTTGATGGATAAATATGTGATGCCGTCTCTGTTTGTTTTGTTCGAATAGACGGAGACTGCATCACATTTATCCGTAGAATAAAATTAGTTATTCAATTTGTTAGTTCAGCGTATTAAAAAAAAGTTAGTATTAAAAAAACGTCACAAAACTGTAATTTTTGACTGGGACATTTTTTCAAACCATCGGAATCGATTGTGCTTTTGATTCTGAGTAGGAAAAACCATATTTGTCCAAAATTAAAAAAGGAAGGGTAGGCACCTACACTTTTTTGTGAAAATACCCTGTTACGGTTGTATTGCTTATTTGACAGCTTTGCGTTTTCTTGATATCTTCATAACCTACTTTGCTGATAGGCAAAGTTTATGGCGCTATGACTAATTACTTTAGTTGGATAGCAGCTTCAACTAAAGTTTTGATCAGTTTGACTGGATTGGATAAATTGAGATATCTACAGAAATATTATACCAAACCAATGGTGATCAGTGACCCAGTTTTTGACTGACTTAAGAAGGAAGAGGTTCTAAATTTCGTTTTAAGGGTTCCGTATCGTCTGTCCGTCTGTCAAGACTTTTTTTCTCAAGAACTTAAACTTCTTAGCCAACGCAGTCAAAATATACTAATACAACAAACTAAAAGAATTTCCTTGCTCACCCGCGACCTAAAATAATAATTATTTTAGTTCATTGATAAGGACCTCCGCAAAGTAACTCCTGATTTTTTTTATTCCACTGGATGGCAAACGAGCAAGTGGGTCTCCTGATGGTAAGACATCACCACCGGCCTTAACCATCTGCAACACCACACCAAGGGAGGGGGGATATACAATATCACTATCCTACTCATATTATACATGTAAAACTTTGTGAAGATGTTTGGAGGTTTGGACGTTTGTTACTGAATAACGCCTGAACGGATTCAAATGAAACTTGGCGTACAGATAAACAAAGATCTGCATTGAGACATGGGATACTTGATATCCCGGTAGTGCGTTCCCGTGGGATAATATTTATGTACGAATATATAAAAAATAGAGGGCACTGTCAAAGAACGGTGACGAGCCTCAGCTCTCGAGATGACGTGACATGTAAACTTCGTTTGCAATCAGTAGATGGCATATTGTGCGAGCGAACTTTTATCCTTTCAGATTGTTACCGGAACCGTTTTCAGACCAAACTACAAGACATTTTATATATTGCGTTGCCATGGTAACAAGAGTCGTGTTCGTGTAAATAAACCGTTAATTTTGTCGTTGTATATTTCATAATATGCATGGGCATAATATTTATATAACAGTTCAGTTAAGACGGCAAAAGCTATTTCTAATGCGGGCGAAGCCGCGGGTTAAGGCTAGTATAATATTATAAATGCGAAAGTTTGTATGTCTGTTTGTTTGTTTGTTTATTCGTTTGTTTGTTACTTCATCACGTCTAAACCACCGAACCGATTTAGATGAAATTCGGTACACAGATAGTTTGCATCCTGGGCAAGGGAATAGTATAGTTTTTGTGCTGGAAAATTGCATAGTTCCCGCGGGATAGTGAAAACCGAATTCTACGCGGACGGAGTTGCAAGTAACGGCTAGTAAAAATATATTGTATTGTAAATCTTTATTGTACATTAAAGATATGAAAATTACAATTAACAATACAATAAATAATAAGCAGATACCTGCCAGATTCTGACGTGGCTATGATCGGCCCCAACACCTCGTCGTCTGTTTCTTCGTCGTCATAGTACTCCAGTGTTTCGTCATGTGGCAACAGAGGACTGTAAAGAAACAGTTAACTTAAACCCCAACTCCTACTCTGAAATTCAGAGTTCATTTATGCCGTCCCTTTTACTCTCCTATTAATAGAGGATTGTACAACGAGAGCATGAAACGAGCCATTTTACCCGAGGCGTTCATATAGCCACCCGAGCCGGTACGGCAAGGGTGGATTGACAAGTCGAGGGCAAAATGGGTTTAATACTCGAGTTTTACACTCTGCTTTTCACTTTGATGGCGAGGAAATGAAATAGCAACAGGGGAAGCAATTGTTCACTTACTATGTAGGTACCTTTTATTGCTAATGCATATAATTACATATTTTTAGTTTTATTTTTTATTTTAATTGTTTTTCATTTTTATGTAAATTAAAAATGGTAAAAAAATATGTTGAAACTTTTCTGTTTGTGGCTGTTGACACCTGGTTACCTTGGTCTTAGACGAAGATTTTACTTTATGCACTAGAGCATAAAACGTGATTTTATGGCGCCTAGATCCAGCCTGAACACGAACTTTACGAGCATGAGAATAATACGATGTTCGAACGTCGAAAAGACGAAGAAACGAAGTTGCCGTTCATTATGACGTTCTAAGAAGGCCTTTGTTCAAATAGTGGTCGCCTTCCGGCGGATAGCGATGATGCGAATAAGGAAGAAGTTCTTTATATTTACGAAAGTTGAGACTAGCGACTAGCTAGTTAAGCTCTGCAATGGATAATGGGCAAATTGTCATTTGGGAGGCCACTGATGATATTAGTGTCATATGAAAGCTAAATAATAATAGGTAATACTTATTAACTATACTATTATCAAGGACCATAAATATGTAATTTAATACTTAACTTTGATATCGTTAGATTACTAAAAGTAAATCTCAACATAATAACACTTCTTAATTAATTTACTAAACAAAGTTAAATAATTGGTCAAAGAAAATCGCTTTTATTTCGGTTACAATAGACGGTAATAAAACTTCCACCAAGTAACAGTACTAAAACCAGATCGCCAGATATTAAAATTATCCTTGACCTAGGAGCACAGAACTTTCACAAAAATTTGCCCGCATTAGTGCAAATTACGTTACATTGCGAGGTCGCAAAAAAAAAGAGTTACAGTGGTAAATTAAAGCGCAGTAATGTAATGAAACATACACAATGTTTCCTACATGTCTAAACCTGGCCTTGGTCACAAGCTTGGACGAAGTAATTTATTTACTCAAGCGTTACTTTGCGGAGGTCCATATCAATAAACTAAAAGAATTTCTTTGCTCACCCGCGACCTTATGATAACTAAGTTTATGCAAGTTTTGCGTGTTCATACAGTTCCCCCACCTCCACACTATAAGAACACACACAAATCACACAAACCCATCTATCACCAACACCACACTACACTGGCGCGTTTCGAAAAAACAAGAGCTCATCTTCAGAGCAACACAACCGTACATGTTACTAGATGACTTGGATAAACTTAGCTATCATAAGGTCGCGGGTGAGCAAAGAAATCCTTTTAGTTTATTGATATGGACCTCCGCAAAGTAACGCCTGATTCAATAAATTACTTCGTCCAAGCTTGTGACCAAGGCCAGGTTTAGACATGTAGGAAACATTGTGTATGTAACATTGCATTACGGCGTTCAAATTTACCACTGTAACTCGTTTGTTTTGCGACCTCGCAATGTAACGTCATCACCATCACCCCAGCCTATATACGTCCCACTGCTGGGCACAGGCCTCCTCTCAGTACAAGAGGGCTTGGGCCATAGTTCCCACGCGGGCCCAGTGCGGATTGGGAACTTCACACGCACCATTGAATTGCTTCGCAGGTTTGTGCAGGTTTCCTCACGATGTTTTCCTTCACCGCAAAGCTCGTCGTAAATTTCAAATGTTAATCCGCACATGAATTTCGAAAAACTCAGAGGTGCGAGCCGGGGTTTGAACCCACGACCCTCTGTTTGAGAGGCGATAGGTCAAACCACTAGGCCACCACGGCTTTATGTAACGTAATTCGCGCTAATGCGGGCAATTTTTTGTTGGACGAAGTACTTACTTTTCAGCCACGTCATTTAACGCGGCATAGTTAAAAGTGCAGCAGTGTCCCTCCACGGTTTTTATCAAATTGAATATATGGACACAGTTCTTCACTTTCCTGTTGAAAGTGCAGTAAAGGAGCAGGTTTTCACATTTCTGTACCACCTAAAACATAAAACGTTTTTTTTTCATGTTAACTTGTTGTTGTTGTTTATTTGGCGAAGAAAAAAAGAGAAGAGACGAGAAGATGAGAGGAGAGGAGAGGAGAGGAGAGGAGGGAGGGGAGGGGAGGGGAGGGGAGGAAGGAGAGGAGAGGGGAGGGGAAGAGAGAGGAGAGGGAGGAGAGGAGAGGAGAGGAGAGGGGAGAGGAGAGGAGAGGAAAGGAAGGAGATGAGAGGAGGGAGGGAGAGGAAAGGGAGGAGGGGAGGGTGAAGGGGAGGGGAAAGGGGGGGGAGGAGGGAGGGGGAGGAGAGGAGAGGAGAAGAAGGAGAGGAGAGAGGAAGGGAGAGGAGGAGAGGGAGGAGGAGAGAGAGGAGAGGAGAGGAGAGGAGAGGAGAGGAGAGGAGAGGAGAGGAGAGGAGAGGAGAGGAGAGGAGAGGAGAGGAGAGGAGAGGAGAAGGAAGAGGGGAGAAAAGGAGAGGAGAGGAAGGGAGATAATAGGAGAGGAGAAGGAGAGGACGAGGAGGGAGAGGAAGGAGAGGATAATGAGATGAAGGAGAGAGAGGAGAGGAGAGGAGAGGAGAGGAGAGGAGAGGAGAGGAGAGGAGAGGAGAGGAGAGGAGAGGAGAGGAGAGGAGAGGAGAGGAGAGGAGAGGAGAGGAGGAGATGCTATTTCGGAACAAGACCCGAGAAAAAACGTTCGTATTTTTCACACTAACTAAAAATTGGGAATAAAATAAAAACTTCTTTAATAAACAAATTCATAAGCTAAGCACCAACTAGTACCTCTTCCATTATAGTGTCCATTGTGTAGTAATGCTTCTTAAGAATATCCATTATTGCAATGCACTGTCTGCGTCTGCAGTCGAGTAGTCTTTCAGCTTAGGGAGATCTTCGAAAAACTTGTTTATCTCTTTTTCAGTGCGATTGTGGTTTCTTCTAAAATATAAAAGGAATTTATTTTAAACTTACAAGTGAAAAAATGGCCTTATGATAATAAGGTGCGCCAAGAACTACGTTTCCAACCTGCATTTATTTTCCAAAATAATGACTTGATGAAGCATTTTAAATAATAATGAAATATTGTAATATTAACTCTTTCATGCATAATGGACTTTCTGACATTTGGACATGTATGGCCCTAAACGTATATATATATTTTAGCCCCTGACAACTGGTAGCATGGTGTACGGTTGTGTCACTCTGAAGATGAGCTCTGGTTGAGTTCGAAACGCGTCAGTGTAGTGTGGTGGTGGTGATAGATAGGTTTGTTTGATTTGTGTGTGTTCTTACAGTGTAGAGGTGGAGGAACTGCATGAACACGCATATTTTGCATAAGCTTAGCTATCGTAAGGTCGCGGGTGAGCAAGGAAATTCTTTTAGTTCTTCATTAGTATTTGTTTCATGCCCGTTTCTTAAGGCTAGCAGTCACAGAATACTCACAGAATCTTCGCGATATTGTCAGTTTCTTTCAGTGACACCATATTAAAATTGCATATGCTCACGGCGGGGAAAGGTACTTGGCTCACTTGACAGTTGGCGTTTATCTGAAAAGGTTACGTAAATTATGCCAGCTGTTCAGAACAGATTTAATATAAGCGATGAGGACGGTGAGCCGTGACCAGGATGAAATTGACGTCACAAGTTATATTTATATTTTATATTTATTTAATTTTTACAATTACACAGTGTATACATGAACACAATTTTCGCCAAACTGCATGACAGTTTGTTGGCGAAGTAACCTAAAGGTTATAGAGTAAAGCATACTTTCTTCTTACAAGCTTTTGTCTCACTTGCATAAATGTGTAAATAACAATGCCACGAAAATATTATATAATAATAAATATTATTTTATAGTAAATATTTTTTCTAGATGTTGGGCAAACCTCTTTGCTTTTTGAGTGTTATTTATTGCCAATTTTCACTTATAATATATTTTCAATGTCCAAATATATTTTCGATATATTGGACGTAGGTTATTTAACCATTCGACAATAAAAAATTTCGTTATTTTAATTTTCGATATTTTGAACATCGACATTTTATCCGTAGGTATTTTAATTTTCGATTTTCAAATATGTAACCGGATCCGAGACGTGGTGCTTCACTATAGGTTTTATAAATAGGCTGAGAGTTGGTCAGCGAGCTACGGAGAGAGCTATCATATGCTTGGGGTTTCTCTACGGGATCGAATTAAAAATGAGAAGATACGTAGGAGAACAAGGGTCACCGACATAGCCAAAGCGTATTCGCTCGTTGAAGTGGCAATGGGCAGGCCATACAGCACGGAGAATAGATGGCCGTTGGGGCTGAAAAGTTCTCTAGTGGATACCGCGGATCGGCAAGCGCAGCGTAGGACGTCCACCAACGAGATGGACGGATGACCTGGTTAAAGCGAGCCGAAGCAACTGGAGGTCTATGGGGGAGGCCTATGTCCAACAGTGGACGTCCTATGGCTGAGTTGATGGTGATGAATATGCGTAAATACCGCGTATCTGCACGTACGTATGTTAGTGTGGTTTTAACTTTTATCATCATCCCAGCGCATATAGGCGTCTCACTGCTTTTAACGACCGGATATCCAAGCATAGACTTTTTATTTTGTTCATTTTATCTTTTTATTTCCAAAATTGTACCCGTGCGTAACCAGGTCGGGTTGCTAGTAAAATACAAAAATTTATCCGTGACCCGATTCTGATGCCAAAGCAATCAAGTCCTTTGTTGTTGTGACAATGGCTTTGAATCTGTTCAATTGTTAACCTGGAGCATTTATTTATTTATTCAGCGAAAAGTTTTATTTGTTATCAGCAAGTAAACAGCAGCGTAATTAATTGGGATGACTTTGAACAAATGAATTTGCTGTTTGTAACTTCATCACAAAAAAATAATTTATTTCATGCTTCTTAGACACTACATAATGTTCTTAGTTCACACAAAACAAACGTACACAGGGTCACTAGATTTATTATTGTCAAACTATGCAATTTTAAATTCTTTTTAGGCATATTGGAAAGCCGTGGTGGCCGAGTGGTTTGACCTATGGCCTCTCAAGCAGAGGATCGTGGGTTCAAACCCCGGCTCGCACCTCTAAGTCTTTCGAAATTCATGTGCGGCATTACATTTGAAATTTACCACGAACTATGCGGTGAAGGAAAACATCGTGAGGAACCTGCACAAACCTGAGAAGCAATTCAATGGTGTGTGTGAAGTTCCCAATCCGCACTGGACCCGCGTGGGAACTACTGCCCGAGCCCTGCCTGAGCGGAGGCCTGTGCCCTGCAGTGGGACGTATATAGGCTGGGATGATGATATTGTGTCTGTGTGCCGCGAAGGACGTCCATCAACGTATTGACGGATGAGCTGGTTAAAGCCACCGGTTCAAGGTGGATGAAGGCCGCTGCCAACCGAAGCAACTGAAGGTCTATGTCAAACAGTGGACGTCCTACGGCTGAGATGATGATGATGATAATATTGTATGCCCTTCCAGGGCGACATGGGCTCACCTATACAAATGTAATGTAACATCTATTATTTATTAACAATGTTTATGATTTTACAATGAAATAAATAAATTACAACAACTTTTAGCTGCATTAATGTTATCTACTATGTTCATCATCCCAGCCTATATACGTCCCACTGCAGGGCACAGACCTCCTCTCAGAACAAGAGGGCTTGGGCCGTAGTTCCCACGCGGGCCCAGTGCGGATTGGGAACTTTCAGTGCGGATTGGGAACTTTCAGTGCGTATTGGGAACTTCCAGTGCGGATTGGGAACTTTCAGTGCGTATTGGGAACTTCCAGTGCGGATTGGGAACTTCCAGTGCGGATTGGGAACTTTCAGTGCGTATTGGGAACTTCCAGTGCGGATTGGGAACTTCCAGTGCGGATTGGGAACTTCCAGTGCGGATTGGGAACTTTCAGTGCGGATTGGGAACTTCCAGTGCGGATTGGGATCTACTATGTTACCTCTGTGTATATTTGATCGTTCCTGAACTTCTGCTTTATAACTATTATAAAAATTGTTGTTAAAATAACGTTCATGATCATAGCAAGACCCCAAAGTACTCGATTCTTATCAGATTTCGTATGAAAATAGTTCGTTCCGTGAATAGTCGTAATTTTATCCAATAAAGTATCGTCATTTTCTTTATCAATTTTTTTTTGTGATCCGAAGAAGTGTTGAATCTTTATGGACTCGAACATGGTTCTAACACAGGTATTTTTAGCGTACACTCAATTCTTTGTAGACGAGTAAAAAGTATCAAAATTCAAAAGCACTTAAAGACAAAGTGAGTTTTAATACGTTAATTACTTTGTGACATGCGTGCACACTAAGCCTGTGTCTACATGTATTGAACAAAGAAAAAGAAGTGACCATTTCTCACAATCAATCAATCAACCTGGATCGTGGGTTCAAACCCCGGCTTGCGCCTCTGACTTTTTCGAAATTCATATGCGAAATTATATTTGAAATTTTTTACGAGTTTTACGGTAAAAAGATAACATCGAGAGGAAACCTGTACAAACTGGGGAACTACGGCCCAAATTCTCTCATTCTGAGAGGAGGCCTGTGTCCAGCAGTGGGACGTATAAGTGGGGAGCTGGAGATAACAATGAAATCCTTCATAGTGTGTGTGTGGAATATCCAATCTTAACACATTGTTGGGTCACGTGGAATGGTTTGGTACTGACTTAGACAGACACACACAAAAAATTTAAGTGTGTGTGACCAGCAGTGGGACGTATATAGGCTGAGACGATGATGAGGATAATTATTATACTCATAAGAGCTATCTTTATATCAACGTTCTAGGATAACCGGAAGTACGCTGTAGATTTCAGATTACGGCAATTTAAATTACAAATTGATACGATACGTAAGGTTTAAATATCCTAGCTGTCTATTTATTTTATTTACTAGCTTTTTCCCGCAGATTCGCCCGCGTGGGATTCGGTTATAGCGCGCTGTTCCCTCCGGAACTGTGCATTTTTCCGGGATTAAAAGTAGCATATCGACGGGGAAGAAGTAAATTCTCCTATCTCACACAGGCCTAACTTTAACAGGAGAAGGAAAAACTGAATATCTTTTTTGTTTATAATTTACCTTGATCTAATGTTCTGAGGGTTTGTTTGTTATCTAAGTAGTTGTTTTTTTTAAACTAATTATTATTTAGTAGTGCTACAGGATTAAAAGTAAGTGCAAGTTAGAAGGTATTGTTCCTTGTGTTGTGTCGAGTATTTTGAAGTTAGACGATTTTTCCACTAGTAAAGATTCCTTCAAATTCCTAATATTAGTATAATTTCTCTGTGTAAACAATGTTCTACAGCATCAAAAACCTTATCTTTTATTTAGAATAATATCAATAAGTACTTTATAACATAAATTAAGCATGATTTTGTAAGATAGGAGGTATTGCTTATTACGAATCCCAAATTGAGTTCAAGTTAGAAGATATTTCATTGGAATAGGGCAAGAATTAGAAAGTGAATATCTGAGCTGAAAATTACAGAGCATACAACATATAATTAAATATCGTTTTGTACATAAAAATATATCAATAAGACGCCAACACCGTAATAATATCTTTATTGAAGATATAAACTTTAAACAAAATTACGATTTTATTATTCTGTTAGTTGTAGACGATAGACTAACGTTTAGGATACTTGGGTCCTGTGTCATCATCATAAAAAAATCTTCTTTTTACTGCTTCCGATGGTTTTCCTAGCAAAAATTAAGTAAACCCAGAGTTATAGTTATTAGTAGGTAAATTAACAAATAACAAATATGCGTGCCTTAAATCAATTGAGCGGAACCAGGGCTCTAGTGTTCGCAAAGAATTCGTCTATTGGGAAAAGCCAAATGACTAAGTTGAAGATCGACGATGGCAGTATCATCTCATCGAAACCGGAGTTGTTGAGAGAGCTCGAAAGGTTTTACGAACAGTTATATGCCTCGACACAGAAGCCCGTTGTAGGTGCAGCTCAAGATACCAGAGCTAAACTAATCCGTCATTACACTGAAGACATCCCATCAGCCAGTACGAGATTAGAGTGGCTCTCAAACAAAATTAAAAACAACAAGGCTCCGGGGATGACGGAATCACGACAGAACTTCTGAGAGCGGGTGGTAAACCGGTACTTTGTAGTCCCAGAGGTTATTTAATTCCGTCATACTCAAGGGTACCACGCCGGAAGCATGGCACAGGAGTGTGGTGGTGCTCTTCTTCAAAAAAGCGACAATACCTTATTGAAGAACTATAGAACCATAGAGTGAGTCATGTATACAAGTTATTTTCGAGGGTCATTACGAATCGTCTCGAGCGAAGGTTTGATGATTTCCAGCCTCCCGAATAAGCTGGATTCTGTAAAGGCTTTAGCACCATAGACCACATTCACACGCTCCGCCAGATTATATAGAAGACCGAGGAGAATAATCGGCCACTATGTTTAGCGTTTGTGGACTATGAAAAAGCCTTCGATTCAATCGAGACCTGGGCTGTATTGCAGTCCCTTCAGCGATGCCATATTGACTATAGATATATCGAGGTGTTAAAGAGTTTGTACAGCAGCGCCACTATGTCGATCCGGTTGCAGAACGAGAGTAGACACAACCAATCCAACTACAGCGAGGTGTGAGACAGGGAGACGTTATTTCTCCGAAGCTGTTCACAAATGCGTTGGAGGACGTTTTCAAGCTCTTGGACTGGAACAGGTTCGGCATCAATATCAACGGCGAGTACATCACCCATCTTCGTTTTGCCGATGATATAGTCATAATGGCAAAGTCGCTGGAGGAGCTAAATACTATGCTCAGTGACCTCAGGTGGGTCTTAAGATGAATATGGTCAAGACTAAAAATCATGTCAAATGTCCATGTTACACCCGTGCCGGTTATCGTTGGGAACGATGCACTCGAAGTTGTTGACCACTATGTTACCTTGTATAAGTTGACCAATTGGGTAGGTCCAACTTCGACAAAGAGGTCGCCCGAAGAATCCAACTCGGATGGGCAGCGTTCGGGATTTTTTTTAATATCTTCTCGTCCAATATTACGCAGTGCCTGAACATTGTAATTAGGTATAAGATAAACCATCATAGGTATCTATTGCACACGTAAAATGAATGCCTGTCGTCCAGGTTCGCCGTTAGTAAGATCTTCTAACTTCAAAGTATTAACAATGCCAACATCTCTTATCTACGTTATATACGGAGATAGGAGGTATTTTTTTAAAACAAAAAAATCTACCTTGTAAACTTACTACCTTGTAATCTATATTGTAAAACTTACCTTAATCATTAACAATCCAACACAAACTAAACATTATTTTCTATTTTTTTTACAATATATTTCACGAGATGCACGTTAAAACTTGCACTTGTTGCTGTGATATTAGTTGGTTGTGCAAACTGAGCGAAGCTAACACCATCTGTATAGACGGACTAGAACCTCCTAGACATCGCGCGATCAGCCGTCAAGACGTTACGCGGTTGTCAACTCAACACACCGTCAGTCGCGCGAGCGCAGCGGTCGAGTAAACACGTTTCGTTATGCAGATAGGAGATATTGTCAGCAAAAACACGCGCGAAACAGATAGGAGTAATTTCTTCCAGCAGAAAGGAGGTTTTTCATAAAAATGTTTACAAAATATAAAAGCTGTATTTTAAGAGCTATTTCTATTTGACAAAAAATCGCCTAAAACTTGACCATGTAGATAGGAGATCTTAACAGGATACGTAAAAATAAAATTTTACATCTAACTACATTAAAAAGTCAATTTGCCCAAAAATGTAAGATAGGAGGATTTACTTCTTCCCGTCGATATGTCACTCTCTGGCCTATAAACTATTTCTACGCCAAAAATCACGTCGATCCGTTGCGACGTGAAAGATGGACAAACATTTTCACAAACACACACACATTTTTTCATTTATCTATTTATTTATTAGTAGTCAACATAAAATTACAACATTACAGTTAAAACACCAATGCGCTGTAAAATTCAAACTATGCAAAACAAGAAGACATAAAAACACAAAAATTACATACATACAAAAAAAAACATTAGGGAGTTTTGAAAGTTTATAATATTAGTATGGATTTTATAGTTCTTAAATTCAGCCTGGTGATAGAACCTGACAGACACTTCTTATTCGGCTACCTATACAAAACTCTAGAAACTCCATTTGTGTGGAACTTTGTACTTGCACTTAGGCGGTAGTATTTTTTAAAGACACAAACGACTAACTTGACCATAACTTTAGACACTTTTAAGCCTTTAATTATATTTTTATCGATATTTAATTATGCTTTTAGGTTTTAATGAAAGAAAACAAAACTAATAAACCTTACCTTGACGTGAAGGGACGCTTAATTGCCAAACTTGGTATAATATTAAAGTTTGGGACACTTGCGACGAACAGTAAGTACACGTTTTCATTAAGTTGCAGAGAAAGAAAGTAATTGGTTTGGTTTTGATGTAAGTATATTTTTTCTTGTTGAACACGCGTAAAGGTGCAACCAAAAACTGCTTAAAAAACGGTAAAGGCACGGAATCGCAGTGACGCACCGTATGTTATTTTTTTTTAGTTAGTTTTTAGATAAGGTCCTCACTAAAAACCAGCGCCACGGCTTGCCGTGGCATTATGCTGAGTGGGGAACAATTTAGCGTCATGTATGTCTTGTATTTGTTCCTCTGTTTGTTTTTATGGCGTTAAATAAATGTATTTTCTTTCTTTCTTTCTTTTCTTTTCTTTTCTTTCAAAACGGTGCGTATACGGTGCGTCACTGCGATTCCGTTTTTTAAGCAGCGGCTTGGTCGCACCTTAATTCGTGAGATACAACTAGGATACAGCAGTTGAATTGAAATTCCGAGATTTTGCAAAATTCCCATGGAAATTCCCTAAAATCAGATCGTGGTTTTCATTGACATTGCATGCAAAACAATCATGCCAAATTTCATGACTCAAACTCCAGTTGTTGTTATTTCGAGATTTTATCCCAATTCCGTGGGAAAATCGGGATAAGAAATAACCTATGTGTTATTTCAGGTTTCCAGCAATCTACATACCGAATTTCATCCAAAACCGTCCAACCGTTTAAGCGTGAAGGAGTAACAAACATACACACACACACACACACACACTTAACAAATATTCGCATTTATTATAAAAGTAGGATAGAATTCCTGAAAAATCCAAACAGTATGAACGAATTGTTTAGATCCATACATATAATGGGTCCTTATTTGCCGTTATGCATTCACAAGCAAAGTTACTCCCACCTTTACGATAGTATAATCATGTACCTACTATAATATACCTAACTATTGACAGAACTTCTATCATTATCATAACTATTCGAAATTTCTTGTCCGATACGTAACATTGTACCTATGAATCAATTTTTTTAACAAAAAAGTAAAACCGACTCCAAAAAATTAATTTTAGTTTGTATGTAGTTTTAGTTACCTTTATTTTGTTTTATATTATACAGGCATTGTGTGATAATAATAGGTAATAATCATCATTTATTCCAATAAAGGTTTAACCACTAAAATTAACGTTAGTAAAACTTTGAAAGGGTATCGAAAGTAATATTTTTAATTACTTTTTATATAGTTGTAAAAGTAAGTAACAAAGTAAAAAGTCTGAAGTCTACTGTAAAGTTCAATTCAAACACAATTTTGAAGCCATTCTCATCAATTATTTACTAACCAAAATTTTTTCGCCTGCAGCAAAACATTTCTTTAAAAACTTTACTTATGCTTGTATACGAAACAAAAATGCATTCTTTTTTATTTCGGTGTAGTAAAACGGATGGCTAATTTTGTTTTCAATTTTAAGCTAGGAGTATATTAAAATAACAAGCGTTTTACGAGTACTGTAATACAAGTGCTACTTTAAAAAAAATTTCATTAACATAAATTCTGTTTTGAATTCTATCATCATCATCATCATGTCAGCCGAAAGACGTCCACTGCTGGACATAGGCCTCCACCAAGGCTCTCCATTCAAACCGGTCTTGTGCTTTCCGCATCATTCGCGATCCCGCGATCTTAACCAGGTCGTCGCTCCATCTTGTTGGAGGCCTACCGACAACTCGTCTCCCGGTCCGCGGACGCCATTCGAGAACCTTTTGACCCCATCGGCCATCAGTCCTGCGAGCAATGTGCCCCGCCCATTGCCACTTCAGTTTCGCAATTCTTCGAGCTATTTTTGAATTCGTATACGACGTAATAAAACCTCCATTGTGCAGTCAGGTAGAAAGAGGGGTGTAACAAGTTTGACCGCTATGCATGTGTGCCTGTGGTGTCAGAGCTCCCAATTTTGATAATTCTTTTTTTATTGCAAAGCGTATGGTCCCATATAAATTCTTACCTCAAGGATAGGAAAACAGGGGGTGATTGATTGTCCAGTCACGATTGTAATCTATGACCAGGCATAACTTTTTACAGAGTGGTCCGATTTTTCTATTTATCATGTTACTTCAGTCAGCTTCAGTTCTCATCAAGACAGCGTTAGGAAAGATCGCATCGAGAGATTAATAATCAGAATAGAGCGGTTAACACCTAAGTTATGATTTTATTTCGATTTTTTTAACTCTACATTCTCTATATTATAATTTCATTTTGGGGGTAATAACATCTCAGTTTGATATATTTCAAGAAGAAAGCACCCTATGTATTTAATGCAAACATGTCACTTATTAATACAATAATTCGTAGACACGTCGGTAGCATTCAAAAGTAGTCTAGTGTTCCGAATTTTTACGTTGGGAACAAATTATTCATTACATCTATACAATCTTAACATTTTTTCATTCAGGTCAAAAATGCAACCGAACCTCAAACGCGTATTAATCAACAAGACAGTCAAGTTCTGCGAACACTGCACGCTACATGGCGCGCAGTATCTGCAACGGCGCGGGCGCACAACGCGCGCGGCTTGGGCCTGTGTTATGATTGCGGGAGTAGCCCTCTGTTCTGTGCTGTGTAACATCATATGGGATAAATTTAGCGTGGATCCAACTATCACTGTTGTAAGTTATCAATCAATTCTGCATCCTTGTTTATTGTTTTTCGCATACTAATCAACAAGAGATTAGCTTCTCTGCCAACACTGCACGCTACACGGCGCGCAGTATCTGCAATGCGGGCACACAACGCGCGCGGCTTGGGCTTGTGTCATGAATCAAGATTGCGGGAGTAGCCCTCTGCTCTGTGCTGTGTCACTTGATATAGTATAAATTTAGCGTGGATCCTATCATCACTGTTGTAAGTAATCAATTCAAAATTCAAAATTCAAAAAAATTCAAATGATTTATTCAGTAAATAGGCCGCAATGGGCACTTTTACACGTCATTTTTTTAAACTACTAGCGCTTTCGGAAAGACTATCATTGCCAAGAAGAATGCGCCGCAAGAAACTTGGCAGAAAGTCATTTTTTCATAAAAATATAATTACAAATAATATACTTAAAAACTATATTATACAATAAAAGAAAAAAAAATACAAAAAATAATAATAAAGAAATACAGGGATGTATGGGTCCCTTAGTTACAATACTAAACACTAACTATATCTAAACTATATCTACGTTCAGTGGAAGTGTAGAATGCTTCCACCGTCATAAATTTTAAAATAATAATAATAATAATTTGGTTCTGAAATATACATTTCAGGTCAAGTAACCATTAAGCTTTTGGATTTCGAAGGCAAGTTCACGTCTGCCGCCCCCAAAGTTAGCTCACACGCACTCATGTCATGCTCTGAAAGCAGAGCGGTACCGAGGGCATGGTATTGCTTCCGTTCCCATAAGCTCTATGGGATCGTCTTGGGAACTTCGACGTCGCGAGCCTGTGACTAGAATTTAAACTAAAAATATAAAAGTTTAAAATCCATAAGCTTAACAATATACAGCCTATAAAGTCAGAATGCTTGTTTCTTGTTCTTCACATACTAATTAATACAATGAGCAAGTTCCGCAAACAATGCACGTTACACAGCGCGCAATATCTGCAACGGCGCGGTTATGATTGCTGGAGTAGCCCTCTTCTCCGTGCTGTGTCACTTCATGTGGGATAAATTTAACGTAGATCCTATCATCACTGTTATAAGATCAATTAAGTTGGCATCCTTGATTCTTGTTCTTCGCTTACTAAAGAATAAGATGATCAAGTTCTGCGAACATTGCACGCTACACGGCACGCAGTATCTTGGGCCTGTGTCTTGATTGCGGGGATAGCCATCTGCTCAGTGCTTTGTGCCTTCATATGCGATAAATTTAGCGTGGATCCTCCTGTCACTGTTGTAAGTTATCAATTAAGTAAAACATCTTTTGTTCTTGAATTATAAACTTATATCACACGCGAAAGCCAAAAAAGTAGGTTAAAGTAAAAGTAAGCAAAGTGATTGTTTATTAAAATTCGTTGATATGGACCTCCACCAAGTAACGCTTGATTCAATAAATAATTTGTTTATTGTCTTTCGTTTGGTGGATAGAATACGCAGTATTCCACTTCTTAAGTGCTCGGCCGTACCAGGCTATCGAGCCATAGAAAAATATGGTTTGATCTTGGAAACTTTTAAACTGTCTTTCCCATTGTGTCAATGAAGAATTGGAATACCTGCAATATATCATTTCAAAAACATTCCAGTAATACCACATTAATAAAATAAAAATATATCTTTTATCTACCCCTCCCCCCCTGCATCGTGCCCGGTTCAATTAATGCTCATAGTTATTTTTCCAGGTGGAATCCACGCATTACTCGACACAGCGCATCCCTTTTCCCGCGGTAATGGTTTGTGAGACGCAGTTAGTGTACGGCCCTAACGCTGGCAACATCTCTCACGTCTTGTAAGTTTACCGCACTTCCTACCAACTTTGCCCATCGACTCGCGGAAATTACACAGGCTTTGAAGGTGAAGTAACCAACTTTCTATTAAACTAGCCGTTTCCTGCAACTGCACCTGCGTTTCGTAGTAACTTTGCATTTTTTTTCGGGATATAAAGTAAGTTTTATTATGTATTAAATTTATACGTTAACCTGTATTATATTATGATATCAAAGTTTTCTATAAATTAAAAATCACATCTCACATCTTAGCCTGTGTACGTTTACTGCAGGACCTCTTTTCAGAATGAGAGGCTTTGGGGCGTAGTTCCCACGCAGGCCCATTGCGGATCGGAAACTTCATACACATTTGAATTACTTTGCAGTTTTTCCTTCACAGTAAAGCTCGCGATAAATTTGAAATGAAATTTCGCACATTAATTAAAAATGAAAGATTCTTTTTAATTGGTTGAGTACTTTATGGGCTTATCCATATTAAAAACGTAACATTTTTTTCTCTTTCAAACCAGTTTGGATAACTTCGGTAAACTTTATTAAATCATAGATAACAAGGTGGGTGCACAAATTTTTTTGCGGCGAATAACAAAGCACTCGTGGAGTGAGGTCAAACTTTGAATGGATTTGTTAGTAGACTTCAAATATTGTTCTGTGGCAAAAGATCGCAAGAATAATATTAAGTTCTATTTTAGAGAGCTAAAACTCTTTCCCTAACTGCTTTGGTTATTAATTAAAAGTTTAAGCTTGCAGTAGGAAAAAACCGCATCGAAATCAATCCATCCGTTTAAGAGCTATGAAGTCACAGACAGACAGTAAAAAGATATTGGTCTCAAACTTATACCTAACACCCCTTTTTGAGTGGGGGTTAAAATAGCTTTTTACATTTCGTTTGTCAAAATGCAGATATAGTTTTAGCTGTTGAAGCCAAAACTGAGCTATTTTTTTTAATTGTTGAAAAATATTTTTTCCGGAGCTACTTCGAATAACTAGTAAATTAATAAGTATCTTGAAGCTATTGGTAATAAACAAGTAATATTAATATTTTTGAGAAAATTTTATATTTTTAGAGTTCCATAATCTTTAGAGTTTTCATTTTTAGAGTTCCATAATTTTAGAGTTCCATAGTCCAAATCTGATTTACTGACATTGTTTAATGACTTAGATTAAGAGTTTGCAATGCATGTAATTAGTTGTAATGACTTGCTAAATGTGACTGACGTTACTTGGCCAAATAAATTAATATGAATATGAACATACCTGAAAATGAAAAGTGGAATCTTATAGGATCATCATTTGCAGTGCCACCGGCAATGACAATCAAATGGGACAAGTGTAGACCAAAGATGAGAGAGAATGTATTACTTAATGTAATTTAATGTATCGAAAATACAAACTGAGACATGGAAGCACAGAAAAACCAGAAAAAGAGAATCGAACCCAGGTCCTCAGCAATCCGTGCTGCGTGCTATAACCCCCACACCAATGCTGGACAGGAATCTAGACACGAATTTTTCCTATGCTTACATATCTCAGGTTGATTATTTCTACTATGCTAATTAAGCAGCAGCACTAGCGACATCTATGTTTCGTCAACAGACGTCACATTCTTTCGGAACTAACCGCTCACCCAGACAAGAGATGTCGCTACTAAGCAATCAAATTATAGTTAATTAAATTATGAGTCTTAAGACTCCAGAATAAAACAATCCAATTTAATGTAGTTTGAAGAAATCTAATGCAATAATTTTTCAATTTATTTTGGTGGATATTTTGTTTTATTTTTGTGTAAATTGTTCATGGGTATGATTAAATAAGGTTATATTGTGGTTGTTAATTTGTTGTTATTAATTTTATTATGAAAGGTTTAATAAAAAAAAATACCTAGTTACTATTTCAGTACCTAATGCTGTGCCCTAACAGGGTAAATTATTATGATTTATGAACCTAAGTACATATTTTTTTAAGATTTTTATCACAACATTTTACACAATAAAGAGTTTTCAGAAGCAGCCGAGGCTTTGAGGATGCACAAATCTACGAGTTTTTTGAAAGCATCACAGATATAAAGAAGAGAGAGTATATTCCGCCTGGATACGTCAAAAAAATGCACTCGCTGCTGGCAGACCTTGGCTTTACACTGGATGTGTTACATGATATGGTTTGACGTTGTTTTTACAAGTTTTTATTAACCTTGCCCTGTTAGTTTGGTGTTGAGTTAAATCTTGCAAGTTCATTTGGAAAACATATTTAACTTGAATGACAATGCAAGTATAGTCAACAACTAGTACCAACAATCAGCAAAAAAAGCTTGTATTCGCAATGTAATTTTGAACACAATTTTATTAGATTTTTGTACCTGAAGGATGACAAATGGAACTCTATACAAGTTGTTGATTAATATACTGAAAACCTTCTTTTTTATTTTATGCAAGTTTTTTCTATTATTAAACAGCTGAATTATTTTACAAACTATTCGTTTTGTTTTACTAAGTCAGTAATTCTGCTTGATTTCTAAGTCTGCATTTGCTTTGCTGTTTTTAGAAGAAAATAATTAACAAAATGTACAGAATACTGCATGCATTCGTAACTTTTAGACTGGGCACTGTAAAAAAATAATTAAAAACACACACACAACCTGTCTATTATGCTTTTTGCGATACAGCACTGTGATAGACAAACGGACAGTGTCACAATATTTATTCCATTTTTCACCTTTCGGATGAAACCATAACAGTCTATTGAAAAGACCTTTTTTTTACATAATTGTGATTGACCCCTATCTCACCTGATGATCGTAAGGTGCAGATGAAACCAGGTGTATCACCCTGTTCACAGTATATAATATATATATAAGCTAAAGCAGTAGGGAAGCTAAACGCGACTGCAGTACCGCGAGACCCCTTTAGAGGCCGTATAGAGCGCGCGTCTGTGTGTGTGTTCGTTTCGATCGATTTGTTCGTAGCTTCCCTACTGCTTTAGCTTATATATAAACTGTGCCCTGGTTCAATAATAACATCCTATTCACTTTATTATTGAAGCGCCCTAGGTTGTATTGTATTCCTTCTTCTAAAAAGAAAGAAAGATAGAATAAGATTAATTCGTGATATTCTAGGTTTTTAAATGACGAAAAAAAGCAGAGACTAAGGGGCTGTTTCGCCACCCATTGATTAATTTTATTCGACGGATAAATGTGATGCCGTATCCGTCTATTCAAACAAAACAAACAGAGACGGCGATGGTGTAACAGGGGGGTAATTGTCACAAAATGGTCCCAAGTTCCCAACTCAGCATGATGTCAGCCTTTGCGGCGATTGGATCGCTTGGACTTGTTGACAAATCAATCGTCGATTTCAGGACAAGTGGGCTTAAAAAGTTTTTTTTTTTAGTTCAAAAAACCTTGTGAAGAGACCATGGTTTCGTGTTCGTGGCGGTCGAAGGAGTACAGCTGCAGTGACATGTTTAGAGAGGTGTTTTCGCCTGTGGGACATTGCTGTCAGTTTGACATGGCATATTTCAGGTAAGCTCTGCTAATATTGCGAACTATACTCTGTTTAAGAAAACTTTAAAAAATAAACTGAAAGAAGCACGGGTTCGAAACTTTTTCATGTCAAGTATAATGATGTCTGCATGTCTGCACTGCATATTGACATGACTTTTCCCGTGGGTGTCATAAAAGGCTTCTAATTCACAAGCAAAGAGTATAAGTACCTTTGTAGAAATTCACAAGTCTCACCGCCGGTGTACAACAGCTAAAAGTCTGTTTTGAACTGACTTCAAAAAAAGAAGGAGGTTATCAATTCGGTTGTATTTTTTTATGTTTGTTACCTCAGAACTCCCGTTATTTATGAACCGAATAGATTTTTTTTATTTTTTTGCTTTCGTCTAGGAATGCCTTAAATTAGGTCCCATAAGCACCAAATCAGGCTCTGATGATTGGATTTTAAGGAAATTGAGGGAAACCTTAAAGCGACCGCCGAGCGTAGGTATGAAAAGCGAAGTACATACAGGAGATTGAATTCTGAACTATCTGTGTTTTGTGGTTATGTTAGATTCCAAGCCATGATGTGGCCAGACCCTTACTGGGTTATGTCTGGTAGAGATCTCTTCAAGGAAAAACTTTGCCTTTGTCATCATCATCATCACTATATCAGCTGTAGGACGTCCACTGTTGGACGTAGGCCTCCCCATAGACCTCTAATTCATCATTATGAAAAGGGATCAGGAAAGGGAGGGACAACATTCTAACGCCGCCAACCCACGGCTACTGGACTTTCCCCTGATACATGGTATTTTATTATTTTACAATGCAACAAGTAGTTTTTACTTCCTAACACACATTGTGTGTTAGTAAATAAAAGCAGTTTTATTGAAAATCTATTTTTTTCCGGATAGCAATAAGCCAATTTCGTCATAGACAAAGTCGTTGGCGACAGCTAGTGTATATCAAAGCTCTAAGAAGCTTAGGATGTGATTGCGTTCGCTGTTACCTTGAACTATCTCTCTCGAATAACACATAATTGGATTTTCCGGAGATTAGGTACGGTCACAGATACATGATTAGTATAGACTTAACGTTACTTCTTCTCTGGAATTGAAATTGCAATTTTAAGTCAATTGTTTTGATCTCAAAGAATCAAATCAAAATTTACATAGTTATTATAGTACCTTGTAGTAGTTAAAAGCTTACTCGTAAATGTTTAGATGTTTATGGGCGGTAGTGATCTCTTACCATCAGGAGACCCACTTGCTCGTTTGCCATCCAGTCAAATAAAAAAAATGAATAAATAAACAAAAAAAATCCTTAAAATCATTTTGATGATATTTTGCTGGATCCGCGCTGGATCCAGATAAATTCGGGCCAATTTTGAAAAAATCCAGCTGCACTGAAAATGCTGCTGGACTGCAATCCCTAATTACAAAGCTATTGCATTTAGACGTTACATTTTCTTTTTTCTTAATTAGAATTTTCTCTAAAAAGTGGTCAGTTCCACCACTAGAATGCCAATAATAACTGAACAACCATCGGACTCTAATCTACTAATCGAAACCGAGCGGTAAAATTCAGGTCGAACGTGATCCTGCATAAATTTACGATATCGAAAATGCTAATTGAAATATAGATGCAAAGAATAACCAGAAAAATAAGACCAGCGCTGCGAATCGAACCCAGGTCCTCGGCATTCCGTGCCACCACTACACCACCACTGGTCAGTGATCATCATCATCATCATCCCAGCCTATATACGTGCCACTTGCTGGGCACAGGCCTCCTCTCAGAACGAGAGGGCTTGGGCCATAGTTCCCACGCAGGCCCAGTGCGGATTGGGAACTTCACACACACCATTGAATTGCTTCGCAGGTTTGTGCAGGTTTCCTCACGATGTTTTCCTTCACCGCAAAGCTCGTGGTTCAAATGTAACTCTGCACATGAATTTCGAAAAATTCAGAGGTGCGAGCCGGGGTTTGAACCCACGACCCTCTGCTTGAGAGGCGATAGGTCAAACCACTAGGCCACCACAGCTTCTTTGCTTTCAGTGATAGAGACACGAAATTTGGAATTGAAATAAAAAAATACAAAAAGATTCCAAAAAAGCCATCTTAATTTGATTGCTTAATAACGACATCTCTTGTCCGGGTGAGCGGTCAGTTCCAATGGGGTGCTGAAAGTTTCTCGATGAGGGCTACAGCATAGATGTCGCTAGTGTCGCTGCTAAAGTGACTAAATAAGAAAAACACACAAGTTGAGATATGTGGTGCATAGGAGAAATTCGTGTCTGTACGTGTCCAGTGGTGGTGTAGTGGTATAGCACGTGGCACGGAATGCCGAGGGCCTGGGTTCGATTCCCAGCGCTGGTCTTATTTTTCTGGTTTTTCTATGCACCTATATTTCAGTTTGTATTTTTGATATGGGTTTACGGGATGACCGTAAAAGTAACAAAATATTTGGAATTGAAATAAAAAAATACAAAAAGATTCCAGAAAAAACAATCTTAAATTTACGATGATGTTAAATTTGCGACGATATCCACCTCTGATACCCTTCGATTAAACGTTTACCTTTTGTTTTTAACTGACCCAAATTTCAAGGAAAAGCGAGGCCGTTGGTAATTATTTAATCATTCATCTCATTATCTAGTAATTTCTTTTCGCGTATTCTTTAAAAAATACATAAGTATTAATTAAGGGGAGGTTTTCATCGATTTTATTTTGACAAGTTTTTAATCGTACCTCCTACTTTTGCACTACAGATAGAATTATAAGTCAAACGGTTATCGGCTCTCCAAAAAATGAATACTTAATTTTGTATGATTTTTTTAAACATTGTCTGATAAAACACTTCTTTCGTATTTCTATTCACGTGAAAGATCCAACATAATACGAAATCTACATTATTTGGGTTCGTCTTTGACGTCTCTAATTTAAATACTGGTCGAGAGTTTTCATTTGAAACTAATTAACACAAAAGTTATGGCCAGAAAACCAGTTTTTTAGCCTAAAATTGTTCAACTGTAATGCCAAATATCTCGAAAACAATAAACTTTGCAGTAAATATGGGATAATATATCGCTTAAAGCCGTTGTTGTTAATGTAATAAGCAAAAAAATCATTACAAAACTAAGGAATTCAGATCGAAGGTCTTTGATGCATGGGATCCCCTTAGCATGCAACGTTCGTATGAATGTAAGCATGTTAGGTATTTCTGGTTTCAAAGTTCCCAAGCTATTTCTTTTGGATAAGTTTATTCGATTACGTTGAAGACTTATTATTTATTATTTTTACGGGACGACCGTAAAAGCACAGAATAAGTAATAGTACGTAAAAGTAACAAAATTTGGAGTTGAAATAAAAAATACAAAAAGACTCCAAAAAACCAATCTTGACATATTTTATTATATTATGCTGAGTGGGGACCTATTTAGCGTCATGTATGTCTTTATCTGTTGGTTCTATGTTTGTTTTATGGCGTTAAATAAATGTATTTTCTTTCTTTCTTTCTTTCTTTTAATCGTAATTTGGCATGGTTTGGTGACAAGACAATAATTTGCTAATGAGATTCTGGTCCGGCCAGGATCGTCTCCGCAGAAACGGATTGATCCGGCTCGGAGGACCAAATGTGTAGTAACTAATTCATTTAAATAATTTTATTTCTGTAGGAGGAAAATAATAGCGTTAGTTCATGGGTTGACGTAAAAGTGTATCGGGTTTATTGATTTTTATTTATTTCCTTTAGCATTATCATCATTTAATAAAAGTCACTTTGGATAAATAGTTTTTTTTTTTCAGTAAAAATGCACCAAGAAATACGACGTTTATTCCGGGAAAAGTAGCTACGGAAGGTCTGGATATAACTTTAAACGGTCAGCAAATGTTTGTTAATGGAACCAATACTACGGAGGGGTCGCTTTTGGTAAGTACATTAACTAGATTTTATTGTTTTTATACCTAGTTAACTTACGTTACGTTTGGAAAGTGGATTAATGATAATTTTTCTTATATAATGCACTTCATGATCCCAAGAGGCTCTTTTAATTTGGAATCTGCTGAATATTTTACTGTTTTATTATTTTCATTTAATGACATAATTTATTAATAGTACATTGTGTCTTAAGGGCGGTAAATAAGGAATTACGAACAAGAGTCTATTACAAGCCCGAAGTCGAAGACTGAGGGCTTTAATGAGTTGATGTTCGTAATTCTAGTACCGCCCGAGCGACAAACAATGTTAAAAGTAAAATTGTCTATTTGTAAAAGAAAAACTAATATTTTTTTCAAAAATTGCCGATACCGCTGACCACGCTCTTGGCAGTGCCAGCCTCCGCGCCTAAAACTTGAAAATGAACTAAAACCCACATACTTAAAACTTAATATTAAATTATATGTAAAGAAAAGGCCCAATAGGAGGCCGGCACATTTATAGTGAACAAGCGGTTGCGCAGGCACAAGTCCACTTCACTCGTCCCTACCTCTGTAACCCAATGGACCGGCAAACCGGTACGATCAGCAGAGGTTGAAATGCGGCGAGAAGCAGGCCACTATATGGATTCTGAAAGACGCTCTTAAGGTTTCTCGCATTACCCTGCTATATCGCCAAAAACGGGTCATATCAATATAGACTTATATATTTACGGAGCATCATCCATTAACTACTCTGTTGGTGTTAAAGTCAAAGTCAAAGTCAAAATATCTTTATTCAATTTAGGCTATAACAAGCACTTATGAATGTCAAAAAAAATCTACCACAGATGTTCGCAGATGTAGTCCCCTTCTTTGGGTTTAGCTCACTGTCGTGGTTTACCGGGGTGTGGCCGCTGTGACTACAACTTCTTGGAGCCACTAAAGAAGAGATTATGGAGGTTAATACAACCAGAACACTCCCCTACACCCCAACCCCTAAATATAAACTGTGCTATGGCTGGCACATGACTTATTTGGATCGTGTCGATTAATTTGAAATGCAGTGATATCTATCTCACGCGCGATCGATCCAGATAAACCACGCCACCATCTCAGTACCTTAGAGATATTCTAGTATATAAGTTAGCATGTACGTTCGTAATGTAGTGAGTAATGAGGGAGTTCTGTTCAGTGGTAGTTCGAGAGATCAGTAAACGAGTCCAAGTAACCCGCACAAGATCTATTCACTCTCCCCACTTATTTTTCCTTAAACAAACCCTAAATACAAACCCTAAATAGAGATATGTTAGAAGCCTTTTGCAGCTTAGTAACAGAATAAACGTTTTGATTTTGTATTTAACACTGGCAATTTTTTCCATAAATTTCAATAATTCTGATCGCTATTTCTGAAGCAGTATCGAGATGATATCGGTTCAAAGGACAGTAGATTGGGTGTCCCTTGTAATTAAAATGATTGACAAACAAACGAACAAGGAACTTTAGGGTGGATGAACTATGTTGCTTGGTGATATAAAAAGGCTCGTGAACTTTGTTTAACAATACGAGTATTCTAAGCTTTAGTAGCGAAAACCTGAGAGCTTTTATGAAATAGAGGACACTGACATGGTTTTATAAATTTATAACCTAACCAACAAAAAATTGGAAAACCTCCGACATTGTCACTTCAAAATTCAATATCTCAAAAACAGCTGAACCGATTTTGATAAAAAACATGTCTAAGAACCATCGCTAGAAAACCTGCCTTCAAATAATAAAAAAACCGTGTTATGATTGTTTTTTTGGAGTCTTTTTGTATTTTTTATTTCAACTCCAAATTTGTTACTTTTACGGGTATCCGTGAAACCATATCGAAAATACAAACTGAGACATGGATGCACAGAAAAACCAGAAAAAGAGACCAGCACTGGGAATCGAACCGCTCACCCAGACAAGAGATGTCGCTACACATCTCTTGTCTGGGTGAGCGGTTAGTTCCGAAAGAATGTAACGTCTCTCGACGAAACATAGATGTCGCTAGTGCTGCTGCTTAAGTAGCATAGTAGAGAACCTGAGATATGTATGCATAGGAAAAATTCGTGTCCAGATTCCTGTCCAGCAGTGGTGTAGGGGTTATAGCACGCAGCACGGATTGCTGAGGACCTGGGTTTGATTCCCAGTGCTGGTCTCTTTTTCTGGTTTATTATTTTTTTTTTTGAGCAATTAACACCAGGTATGCTAATTTGAAAATGAATATATCACATCATCATCATCAGCCTATGTTCGTCCACTGCTGGACATGGGCACGATCCTCGGCCACTCTCATCCAGCTCTTGCCAGCCGCCCTGCGAAGATCATCGCTCCACCGAGTCTGAGGACGCCCTACGCTACGTTTGCCGATCCGTGGTCTCCACCCAAGAACTCGTCTACCCCAACGGTTATCGGTTCTTCGGGTTCTATGGCCGGCCCATTGCCACTTCAGCGTGCTAATGCGGTGGAATATATCACTGCTGGGCAAAGTCCTCCCGTCTTGGCCTCCACATCTCTCTCTATCCAGAGCTAGGTTATAGGTATCTCCGCCTTGCCGTCGGTGGCCGCCATGCGGTACCCACCATGTGACTGTGGCTGACCATCTTTGTGGGTGCATGCGGCAGACAATATGACCGGCCCTATCTATCCACGTATATATCTAATACCTTTAAACGAGCAATACGGTATTTGACTATTTTGTATATGTTTTATAAATTAAAACTACACAATGCCTGTTATCATATAGAAAAACAATTTTTAAGCTACCTTTACAAATAACAAAGTTATAATGGTTTGAAATTCAAGATTAGACAGAGAAAGACATACTGGCATGTGACTTCACACGCCAGCACCGCCATACTGGCTGCATAGAGAAAAGCGTTTGAGAAAGAGACAGGAATGTAGATTTTTCAAAAAATCACTATAAATCCAATTTTCAACCGTTTTAAATTTTCTCTTCGCTATACACTATCTGTATTATTTTCATAATAATATTAAGATATGGCAAAATCAGGAGTTGTCAAATACCGTATTCTTGTATATATATAAAAATATAGAGATAATTAGAATCTCGGAAATGGTTTCAACGATTTCGATGACATTTGGTATATAGGGGTTTTCGGGGATGATAAATCGATCTAGATTGGTCTTATCTCTGGGAAAACGCCTATTAACGAGTTTTAGCCCGAGCAAAGCTCCGTCGCCCAGGTACTACAGGTAGGTCAGCGAAAAAAGCTTCTATTAAAAATGTAATTTTACCGAAAACTTATTACATAATACACATTTTGTTTATTTCTTCTCGTCGAAATGCTTAGAAAAACAGGGCTTATTAAAAAAGTCTGGAAGAGACTCATTATTGTCCTCATCTTAATTACGGGCTGTCTCCTAATTTACGGGACGTAATGAGAAAAGTGGAAGTGTCGGGTCACGGCTAACATCACAGAAAATTGAATTAGAACAGGCGGTATATATGTCGGCGGCCGATCGTAAAATCCGCCAAATCACAAAATTCCTAGGCATATCATGAAACGCCGCCATTTCATGATATATGCCTAAATGTTGGCCAGGCATATCACGATGTTCCTGAGAAATAATACGGCAGATCGATTAGAGCAACGCATTCGTCGATATTCCTAGCTCTTTACCGGGCACATCGTAAAATAGTTTCTTTTTTGGCCACTGGTGGCGCTGCGTATGCAATGGCGGCCGTGACCAGCTGACCGGCCGTGTTTGTTTACCGCGTGAAAATGATCTTTGAACCGAAAATAGTGATTGAATTCAAAATAGAAGTGCAAAAGAAGCTTTTTTAACATCAGCTCCATTCTTCAGCTTCATTCCATCGTGATATGCCGAAAAGAAGAAAAAAAATAGGTACGACGAGCGAAGCGAGGAGTGGTTAGTGTTAATTGTGATTACGACGCACGAGCCGAGCGAGCAAAGCGAGCGTGCCGCGGCAGCGGCCGGCGAAGTGCCAGAACCGATATGGCGGCGTTTCATGATAAGCCTAGGAATTTCATGATCTGCCTAAATTGGCCAAATCATGACATGGCGGCGTTTCATGATATGCCTAGGAATTTCATGATCTGCCTAAACGTCACTAGGAAAATCGTTAAACGGTGAGTTTTGAACGATATGGCGGATGTCCCTTAGCCAATTCATGAAATGGCGGCATTTCATGATATGCCTAGGAATTTTGTGATCTGGCGGATTTTACGATCGGCCGCCGACATATAGAAGAAACAAAGGAAACATTATTTTATTTGTGACTACATTGTAATTAAGATAACCTAACCAACAAAAACTTGTAAAACCCCCGACTTTGTCACTTCAAAATTCAATATCTCAGAAACGGCTAAACCGATTTTGATGAAACGTGTCTAAGAACTATCGCTTGAAAACCTGATTTCAAATAAAAAACCGCATTCTAAGACCACCCGTTTAAGAACTACAGTGCCACAGATTTGCGTCGGGGGTTAAAAAAATATGTATGTGCATGTCACGAAATGGTCCCAACACAGGGGGGCTACTACGAAATTTTAAAATCGAAGTTCGTATCTTCCATCCCTCTCACTATTAATATTAGCGCCAGCGGGATGGCAAGTTTGAATTTTGCGCTTCAAGTCTTGCGAACCGAACGGCGCTGTCTTTCTTTGAGACTATTTATCTATCTATTTTTTTTATTTTTTTTATTTCGAGTGCAAGAGAGTGGCGGAAGATCAGATGCCTGCGAGCTCTATAGCGTAACTCACCTAGATATTATCTTAAGTGTTTAAAGTTTGTGCCGGTTTGGCTTTAGCTGTAAGGGTACAAATGTAATTTTAATAAATAAATAAATAAATAAATAATTTATCTGGTTGTCATACATTGAAAATAAATCAATTTTTACAAGCTTTAATTTAGTTTCACCTTCCCCGTGATCTGTAGCTTAGAGCAACCAGTAAAATGAAAAGATGAACTAGCAGCATGTTTATGAACATTTTTGTTTACACATAAAGAAGTTAGTAAGCGCTGAAATTACGTCTAGGTTTTTGTAAACAATAAACCAATATACTAGGTACACTTTTGACTCAATGTAAATAAAAATGTGTATATCTAACTAGAACCTGAGTACCTAAACCTAAACATAATACAATATCATGCTAATTCATAAATAACTTAAATGCCTAAAGTAGCCTGTATCTTAGACAAAAAAAAATATTTTAATAAATATTATTTCTTTTCCAGTTATACATCTTTGACGCCGCAAATTCTTTGACATTGATTGACAGTTCCATATCGCTGTCATCAAGTAGCTACTTTGACGTCGACCTGGCTATTTGGGCTATCGACTCCTCGCAGGATGTAAAGGCGCTTTCTTTGAAAAGCAGAAAATGTGTATTGCCTTCGGTAAGATAAAAGTTTGTAGATATATTTTTTTAAACTTTTCATAAAAAAACCGGCCAAGAGCGTGTCGGACACGCCCGAAATAGGGTTTTCTGTAGCCATTACGAAAAAATTAAGTAATATTTATCTAAGGATTTCGTTAAGGGTTTATACGGAATCTTCCATAGTTTAGGTATATTTTATACCTTAGGCTGCTATTTACTCTTAAACTACTAATAATTCTCAAGCAAACTTAACCGTTATAGTTTTCCTGGAAAGTTTGATATACACTATCATCCTGAATTTTTTTAAATGTGGAAACCGGTTTAGATTTAAATTAAAGTGGGGGTGATTTTTTTATCATCCAGCCCTATAGTGTGGGGTATCGTTGGATAGGTCTTTCAAAACCATTAGGGGTTTGCTAAGACGATTTTTCGATTCATTGATTTTTTTTGCGAAATATTCAACTTTTTAAAGTGAACATTTTCATTAAAATCGAGCGTCTCCCTCCCCTCTAAAATCTAAGCTGGTGGGTGGGAAAATTTGAAATAATTCAGGATGATAGTGTATATCAAACTTTCCAGGAAAACTATAACGGGTAAGTTTGCTCGAGAATTATTAGTAGTTTTACTCTTAAATAGCAGCCTAAGGTATAAAATATACCTAAACTTGGAAAATTCCGTATAAAATACGATACCCTATTTTGGGCGTGTCCGACACACTTTTGGCCGGTTTTTCCATAGTTACAAATACAAACATCTACCCGACCGGATCGGGGATCCCCGGGTGATTGAACCCGGGACCTTAAGCTTTGTAGTCAGGTTCTCTAACCACTGGGGTGGCCGTCAAAACACTGTACAGGAAAACGCACAATGCGCCACCTGTGGCGTAGTCATAGTACTTGCCAATGTTAAGAGTAAAACTGGACATTGTTTTTTTAAGGACCGAGGAATCAGTGCTGCCTATTATCAAAAATGTATATCTACGCACATGCTGCGTATAGTGGCTGATTACTGCAAATGTCTGCCTTTTGAGTATACAGGTAATAATAATCGCCATTTTTACAGTTTAATTTTCAGCCGGAAAACGTCCATTGCTGAACTAATGACGAGTCGCCACTTGCATCGGTTGCCCGCAACTCTCACGATGTCAAGATTGGCTTTAGGAGTCTTTTTCTATTTTTTATTTCAATTCCAAATTTGTTACTTTTACGGTCATCCCGTGAAATCCAACGAAAATACAAAGTGAAGCATGGATGCACAGAAAAAGAGACCAGCGCTGGAAATCACCCAGTGTCGCTGCTTAAGTGACTAAGAAAAAAGCAGGCTGAAACGTGTGCTGCATGGGAGAAATTTGTGTCTAGACTCCTGTCCAGTGGTGGTGTAGGGGCACGCAGCACGGATTGCTGAGGAATAATATCAATATTGTCATTTCATTATCAATAGTGACGCAGCGTAACATAAAGCGAGTCATGCTCGGCATAACGCTACGCGATCGAGTCCGGAACGAGCTTATCAGAAAACGCACGAAAGTGGTCGATACGGGACATAGAGTAGCGAAGCTGAAATGGGCCTGGGCCGGCCAAGTGTGCCGACGACACGACGAACGGTGGAGCAAGCGCGTTCTGGAGTGGAGACCCCGGCTAGGCAAAAGAAATGTGGGCAGACCGCCTGATCGATGGTCCGATGACATTGTGGAGACAGCAGGACCGGTCTGGAAGAGAGAGACGGACAGTCGATCCGGGTGGAGAAAGGCTGGAGAGGCGTATGCCCAACGGTGGGCGAAAACTCGCTGAAGAAGAAGAAGAGAGAAGAATATCAATATTATTATACTTGCTATTGCCCGCGACTCCATCTACGGAACTATGTAATTTCGGCTTTTGAGAATTAGACGTTTTTGAGATATTGAACTTTGAAGTGACACCCGACGGTGTTCCAACTTTTTGTTGGTTAGGTCATGGTTCCAATGGATATCCCAATCATTAATGTATTATGACTTCTTAGTAGTAGTTGTCTATGTGGTTTGATGCCAGATTTGGAGTAGTTTGAACATTACTTACTGGATTTACACTATTACAACGGCAACAGTAATGAATTGACAAGTCTTGTTATTCCGTTATCTGGGAGAGATTCCTTTGAAGTGTAAGGCGGTCTAATTGGTTTGAGAAATGGCATGAAAGAGGGCCATTTCAAAGTGTATGCCTAAGGCCATGCCTCTCGCAAATAATGTCGGTGTTTTTAAATTAGACATAACATAAGTACATTGTCGTTTCAAAATGTACCCCCTCTATCTTCCACCGTGGGATCGTTCAGGTAATGCTTGAGGAACATGCTTTGGAACATGCCTTTATTTTTTGTATTCTTATGGGTGCAAAGTCAAAGTCAGAATATCTTTATTCAATTTAGGCTAAAAACAAGCACTTATGAATGTCAAAAAAAAATCTACCACCGGTTCGGGAAAGCATCTGTTGCGAAGAATCCGGCAAGAAACTCAACGAGATATTTTTTTTAAAACAGATTTACAATATTATTAAATGATATTTATACATGGTGCACAAACCTGCGAAGCGATTCAATGGTGCGTGCGAAGCCTATTTAGGTACTGAATAAATGATTTGAATTTGGATAGGGAAACATTTTGAAATTTCAGCTCTGGGTATACAGTTATTCACAACACAACCTCAATGAAGACCACGATATAAATTTTGGAAATTTCCAGGGGAAAATCCCCACAATTTCAATTGCAACTACCAGACCGAATAGTTTACGCGTGCGAAGCCGCGGGTAAAAGCTAGTTTGTAATATTTTTTGGAATTTTATTATAAAAACGTATGCAACTTCCCAGAAACGACTTTCTGGTTTTAGCTAGTCTGTAAGATGGAACTTTAAGCTTCCCTGTGTTTCTAGTAGCCTTATTTGCAAATGACTAGTGCATTATAATTAACGATTATTTGCTCTTCGGTCAATGAGACCTGAATGTTGCCAATTCAACTTATAAAAAATATATCCATCCAAGTAAAAACAATTCACATAAACTTATTTTATTTAATTTTCAGCGGATGAACTCTCTCTTGCGGACTATCAAGACTGCACATGGGAAAGATATTTGTGTATTTACGAAATTTTAGGTATGTCACAATGTTTTTTATTAGTGAGATCAGTCTCAGTGAAATCTAAGATTTTATAAGAACCTACGAAAAAGTTAAGGTGACAGACAGGATTTGAGACCGCAACGCGCGCGTGGATATACGCGCCAAGTGTGCTAGCAATACTTTTTTTTTTTTTATTCGACTGTATGGTAAACGAGCAAGTGGTTCTCCTGATGGTAAGAGATCACCACCGCCCATAAACATCTGCTACACCAGGGGTATTGCAGAAACGTTGCCAAACTAGAGGCCTAAGATGGGATACCTCAAGTGCCAGTAATTTCACCGGCTATCTTACTCTCCACGCCGAAACACAACAGTGAAAGCACTGCTGTTTCACGGCAGGATTAGCGAGCAAGATGGTGGTAGCAATCCGGGCGGACCTTGCACTAGGTCCTACCACCTGCAAAATACAAAATACTGCACGTGGCTCCTGATTTATGATACTTACTATAGATATTCTGTGCTATTGGTGCATGCAAGAGATCAAAATGAGTGTTCTTCGACAGGCGAAATCCGCTAGATGGCGTTAGTATCGTTAGGTTCGTTTGACTTTTCAGTCTTGCTTGCAATGAGGGCTATCGTTTTTTGTCTCACTAGATGGCGCACTGTTGCGTGAGGTTTTTAAGTATGGCTTTCAAAGTCTGTTATTTCGGGCGTAAAAACAAATTTTAGATTAAAATCATATTTAATACACCTTAAAACCGTACCATAAAAATATCGAGCATACCACAGTGTTGCATAGTCCCCGTTTTGTTCGGAAAAAACAGAGGACAAAGGTTTCCGAAAGACAAAACTGTCTCAAAACACAGACATTCATTGCCCCGGAACGCATATTTGCCATAATTAATTTCAGATATTGCAAAATATTCACAAAATTATTCTAATTATAAATAAACCCGCGTAGCTCACCCAAAAACTATGAGATATGACATTTCGGAGACCTCACGCTACACTAGCGCCTCTAGCGGCGAATTCATTCGCGATAGCCCTCATTGGCTCATTTAGTTATTTCATCAATCACAAACATGACGCAAACGTCAAACGAACCTCACGATATTAACACAATACAAGCAATAGGCAGTAGTTTGACTCAGCCGTATTCTTGAAATTTATATCTACAGCTGGGCGGAGCGCTAGGGTTGGCGTCTACATAAAGTAAAACAGACGTGTGTAGATTTAACCCCCTTATTCATAAACGACAATCAAACCTATTTTAGTTAAAATGCCGCTAAAATTCGTTCGTCTTTATCGGTCACTTCGACATTTGTATTTGTTAGAAAGGGACAAAGCATTTGTTAGTTACATAGGCTTGTTAAGTTTTACGAATAAGGGGGTTAGTGTATTTGTGTATTTTTAAGGGAGGGATAAAACATATGTTAATTGTATTTTATTGTATTGTAAAACTCTTTATGGTACATAAAAACACATGAAAATAACATTACACAGGATAATAAGATGTACAAAGGTGAACTTATCCCTTGAAGGGATCTCTTCCAGTTAACCTTTGAACGATTGACAGGATATCAGACACAAGAGTAGACACTACAAGTACAATGAAAAGGTAAAAGAACCGAAATTTTAAAAAAGAATTAATTTAATAATAATTAATTAATATTAATGTTAATTTTAGTATTATTTATTTACTAATTATAAGAAGAGTTAGTACCGAGCGCTATAGCCACGTTACGGAATCGAAAAGGGGGCGAATAGAGCGGGCGGCGCGGCACAGCACTCGACCAGCGACCGGACTGCGCGTCGCGCGGCGTGGCACTGCGTAGTTTCGTCTTGCGAATATTGGTTAGCGGCCATGTAAATGACGCTTGGCTGTGTGCGTGCGTCGATTCGGGCGCTTGTATGAAGTCGAAATACTGCCTATTACTTATATTGCGATACTAACGCGATCTAGCGATATTTACTTATCGGAAAACCATCATTACGAATCGCATATAGCCACAAGATGTAGGCTCGAATCTCGCTCGACTACTATACATATAACATACGAGTACATACGTGTTTGTATAGTATATTTTTTTAAACAAAACCTTGTTATTGGATTGCAGAAAAAACCCATGCAGATATGAACACTCTCATACATACCTACCAATGTTATCAAAAATGTGACTATGTGGAATATGAAACTGAAGTGGACTTTATCAGAGCAGCGAGACAGACAGAGAGGTAAAGTTTTTTTAAGCAGTTAAGTTAGGTTAAGTAAAGAAAGAAGAAAAGAAAGGAAATGATATATAACAGCACAACTCAACAATAACACGTGTTAGAACAATTTTATAATCAGCATAGCATTCGAACATGGCGGATGTAGACAATATCTAATTTTGCTATTTCTGTTTCTTTGGCTAGTTGAAGTATAATTTTGATAGTGTTTTATACGGCGATTAACCTTAACTGTGAACAGTGATCCCAAAATTCTATATTACTCTCGTGTGACATTTTTTAATGCGCAAGTTGTCTCCGCGTGGTTTCTGGAATTTTACTATCAAGTTGCAAAAACTACAACCACCGTACAACGTCCCTCTCAAAGAGAGTTTACCTTGACACTGGCGAAATTGTCCTATTAATTAGGACAGAATAGCCATATTTTAAAATTAAAATAACACTTTGTTTTTATGCGTTAAAATGACGAAAATTATCCATAACCTTAAATTGGAAGAAAAATAATTCACAATGTAATGTATTTGACATAGAAAAAGTCTGAAGTATTAGAAAATATTCCTTTATAACATCACCGACACCGTTGTCAATATGACTGGTAGGTACCGTATAGTAAGTGTTAAGAATGTTACAATACAAAACGTAGAAGTGCTGCCCTCGCGCCAGGTTTTTTTATATTCCTGGTCAGCCTTTAGTCAGGTAAATCTGCGAAGCAATTCCATGGTATGATGTCTTAAACTTTCGTGATTTTCACTCATAGTTATTTTTATTTCTCACCCCATCACATGTAATGTTGCCGAAACGTCGAGGTAAATATTACTCGTGTGTGTTAGCGTGATAAGTCCTGTGCGTGGTATTTTGACTACAATTCCATGGTGTACGTCAAGCTCCCGATTTGAATTGGGCCCGCGTGGGAACGACACAGCCCCAGCGCTTTTTCTACGAGACCTGTGTCCAGCATTGGGACGTATATAGGCTGGAATAATGATGAAACACTCCTTGATTGGGTTCAAACCGACCCGAAAAATTGCAAATCTTAATAAACTGTAGCTATCTCGTATTTAATTTCCTCTTTACCGTGAGCCGGAGAGTTCTTTTAAGATGACGCAATCCAATTATACTGTTTTAAGTAACTGCTTCCTTTGATCAAGAAAAACCTTAACCATCATCTCGAAATAAATTTAGAATTTAAAATCCAATCAAATAATACTTACAATAAGAAATACAAACAAAATCATCCCTCTGTCACATTAATAAATAATTTATTTATTTATTCCTCTTAATGGCGGCCATAAGGCTTTGGCCAATGTCAGTTAAATTAAAGATAAATATATTCTTCTTATTCACGTTGTACGGTGATTGTGGTTTTTGCAACTTGATAGCAAAATTCCAGAAAATACGCGGAGACCACTTGCGCATTAAAAAATATCAGACACTAGAGCAATATAGAATTTTGTGATAACTGTTCACTGTTAAGGTTAATCGCCGCATAAAACACTATCAAAATTATACTTCAACTAGCCAAAGAAGCAGAAATACCAAAATTAGATATCGTCTACATCCGCCATATTTGAAAGCTACAAATCGAATAAATAATAATAATAATAAATACTACGGCGCACTTGACATGCCACCAAATGACCTAAATAGGTCTAAAATAAGCAAAGATCGAGTTACGGGTACTAGGCAACGGATCAATAAACTAATACATATTTAAATACATTTTAAACACTCAAGAGCCAGTACAAACATTGTTATTTTTCATAAAAATAACTGCCCGAGGGTTCCCGGGCTACCCTCAATGCACCCCGTACTATCAGTGTGACACTAACGCCCTCTCTGTTTGAGTTCCGTAACTATTTTTTCCAGCCGCCTGAATGGGAACACGAGAGTTACTATTCATTACAGCAGCAGCACCTGCATCAAATACAGAAGGGAGGTTCTTTACACCTGGGACCAGATGTTAGGTAAATGTGCTGTATATATTCGAGTCCAAAATTAGGCGAACTAGATTGACAACTGAAAATGTTAACAGACATAGCAAAAAAATAGGCATAGGAATATGTCGATACAAATTTGTCGATATTACCTTGTGTAGACGTGGAATTAAAATGTTTGGCACTTTTGGCCTTTATTTTCATAGCTTTAGGCCTAAAAACGACACAAAGGATAACAACAAGTAATAACGTACATTTCACAATAACGAACATTTCACAATAACGGACATAGTTACAAGCAACAGATGGTAGTTAAGTCAAATGACATATATGAAATGGCAACAAAACAAAATGGCGGATGGCGTCCTTCTCGATGTTCAACGTTTTTTTCGAAATCTTTCAAATAAAAGATTTCTTTTATTCTCGTATTTCGTATTGAGTTTTTTTCTAACATCGATATTGAGTTTTTTTCTAACATCGATATTAAGTTTTTTTTAATATCGATATTACAGCAGCACTGGTGTAACTGTGGCAAAATTTGTGTGTAATGAACTTTCAAGTTGGTTCGCCTAATTCTGGACTCGAGTATAGTTTGTGTACGTATTTTGTTTTTTATTTAACTTTCATTTTGTTTTTGTTTGAGTCAAATCGTGCTAGTTCATTTTGACCCACTTTTAGTGGTCAGATTGTGTTGTTTGGTATAGGTAAGTATATGTAAGTTGGATTACAATTTAATCAA
This sequence comes from Choristoneura fumiferana, assembly GCF_025370935.1. Classification (NCBI taxonomy): domain Eukaryota; kingdom Metazoa; phylum Arthropoda; class Insecta; order Lepidoptera; family Tortricidae; genus Choristoneura; species Choristoneura fumiferana. The sequence continues at coordinate 21,800,247 of NC_133483.1, forward strand.
AAAGTACAGTCAGTAAAAAATATTGTATTAAAAATTTATTTTTTTAATAAAACCCTGGTGTATTTTTGTTGTTAGTGTATTTTCCTTGCGCACCATCGTATGTTATTAATTCTGTCTGTCCTTGCAACACGCATCCGAACTTGGTGAAGTCTTTATCGTTTTGTGTATCTTTAGGCACTTGTCTCATCGCCGATGAGCAAGAAGCGATTGGAGCTAGTAACTAGAAACGAGTGGGCGAGCAGCGAGAAACGAGTGTAGTTTTGTCGCTCGGCTGTAAGCGAGTGATCGAGTGTGACGGGCGATTACTCGCACCACTCGCTCGAGCGAGGCGGCCGCCAAGCTGATATAGCTGAGCGTGTATCGCTGATCTAGTTTTATAGCTCAGTGAGTTTTATAGCTCTTGTCGCTGCGACAAAAGAGTGAAGAAAGAGTTCTCGCCGGCAGTGTAAACAGCCAGCAATCAACTATTAATATATGTCTCTTTTAATCACACAGGATCTATATCTTTTGTTCGTTTCTTGAGCGGAAAAATAGTCGTTAGCTCATCGCTTCCTCGCCAGCGGTGAAACAACTGCCTTACGCTGGGTTGACACGAGTTCAGCAATTCTAAATACATGTCACATTTGCTTTGCTTTTCATACAGACATACATACATAAAATCACGCCTCTTTCCCAACGGGGTAGGCAGAGACTACATCGTTCCACTTGCTACGATTCTGGCTTACAACTCCCGCTTCCTCTACATTCATCAATCTTTTCGTGCATTTTTTTTTGCTTTTCATATATGTGATATCGTAGCTCTTGGGGCCTATGCTAGCTGGCGCCGCGGGTGCACTTCACGGGCGTACGCCTATAGCCGCGTATCCATTAGAGCAGCCTCAGGCCGAGCTGCTTCGACTTGAAGCAAACAGCCTCAGTTTGAGGCTGCTCGCTCTGAGGCATGGGCGGATTAAGCTGAGGCGATAGGCCTCATCCTGATCCGCAACGTGCGAGCCAGTTTAAACCGTCTCCATCAAATGCACGGTTTGAACTGAGGCTCCCTTGAGCACGGCAAAAAAACCGACAAAATATGGCTCGGCTCGTGGCGACGAATTTGCCTCGTGTCACGGCACGCCTCAGTGTACCACTACCATGAGTTTACAGTGACCGTACCTACTCGATAGCGACGGCGTAAATTATTTGTAGAAGCGCTGTACAATTCTCCATACAAATAATTTACGCCGTCGCTATCGAGTACGGTCACTGTAAACTCATGGTAGTGGTACTGGTTGAGGCAGCTTGACCCGAGGCTGCCTGTATTGGATACGCGACTTATGGGAGCGGTGTAGGTAAAATCCGTCGCGGCTGCTCATACTATTTTTCAATGGGTGTTCAATAGGTGCTGTTTATTATTATTTATTTATTTATTTACCCGCTCCATGCAAACTGTCTCAGCAAGCGTAGGCTCTTGAGCAGCTGTGCCGATTTTGAAGGTTTTTTTGTTTGATAGCGATGATTCTTACTTCGAAACAATAATTATTGATACCTAAACATATGAAACAAAGGGTTATTAATATGTGTGGATGCAAACACTTATTTCTGAGGCTCATGAAGACAAGAATACAAATGTTTGTGTTAATTTATTTTGTCATTTGATTTTTAAAAATGCGCGCAGGATTTCCATTCCAATGATTATTTGTTTTTCTACCTTGATGTTTGTATTGCTACTTGACGAAGTGTAAAGAAGACTTATAGAATTTTATTAAATGTGTTGTTTGATTTTTTGCTTACAGCGAATCTCGGCGGCATATTCGGCCTTTGTTTGGGAGGCTCAATAATCAGCATAATAGAAGTTATATGGTTCATATTTGACCTACTTTTCACGGCTCTCCGCGATTTCACCAGGAAAACGAAAACAAAGCCAAAAACAAAAGCCGCTTTTGTCATCTCAAAGGATGTTTCAACGAACCAAAACAACGGAGGTTACAAATTTGTGAATTAATGTTCAAGGGTAAAACAAAATGTGACGAGTTTTAGCGACCAGAATTTGTGGACGAGGAATTTAATATAATTTATTTATTTATAATTTATACTAATTTTATTTACAAATTTTAGCATAGAAAACAAGTTGTTAACTTGCGGTATAGTAAAGAAAATAGCTAAGACGATTTCAGTTTATGACCTAAAACTACAATACAATACAATAACTCTTTGTTGCACACCAACACAGTAAGGCGTACAGAAAACACAGGTATATACCTTAGTATATACATAGAGATTTTCTAAGATAAGCAATAGGCGGCCTTATCGCTTCAGAGCGACGAACTACGAGTGTGTAAGGCACTTGTCTCACCGCCAGCGAGAAAACGATTGGCTATCGACTATTTTCTCGCTCAAGAATCCTGTGTGAGTAAAAGAGACACATATATTAATAGTTGATCGCTGGCTGTTCACACTGTCGGCGAGAACTCGCTCTTACATCTTTTGTCGCAGCGACAAGAGCTATAAAACTCGCTGAGCTATAGATACTCGCTCAGCGATGTCAGCTTGGCGGCCGCCCCGCACGAGCGAGTCGAGTGGAGCGAGTAATCGCCCGTCGCACGCGAACACTCGCTTACAGCCGAGCGACAAAACTACACTCGCTTCTCGCTGCTCGCCCACTCGTTTCTAGTTACTCGCTCTACTCGCTTCTCGCTCATCGTCGGCGGTGGGACAAGTGCCTAATGAAAAACTTTTGTCACATTTTGCTACCTTGCGATTAGTAAGATGATCCAATTTTTGAATACAGGACTATACACGACAATACAGGACTGCAGCATGCATTTAGAACTCTTTTTTTTTAAAGAAAACATTGCTTACATTTTAAATTACTTCTCCAATAACTATGTAAACAAATTCCAGTAAATTTTAGCTCACTTTAAATAACACATTTTAATTAGGCAACCCGAAGACTAAGGCCTGGTTTCCTTCGCGAGCAGAGCGGGCTCATTAATGACTTAGTTTAAAGTACAGTGGCAGAATGAAGGGGTTGGCCGGTTTTCAAATAAATGCAACCACATGTTACCTTTTTGAATGACATTACGACGGAATATGTTATACTCAGCCGATAAAGCAGTTACTTATACTTAGCAAGTCAAAACAGACCTTAAGGTGGTCAACCCTTTCATTCCGCGACTATACAATGATCGGCTGCATGAAAGTACTTACACCTAACCTCTATGAAGTTGGTCGATGTTAGTTAAACTATAGCTATTTATGCAACTGTATCGTAAGCACGAGTGAAACAATAGGGTCACTAGGCCTAATTACGTACAATTGCATACAATATTTTTATCTACATCCATATATTAAATCCTCTATCATGTGGTCAAGAACCATTGAGAACCTGCATTAACTCTAACTAGGTAGGTATGTCTGCCCCACGAGCTGCGCCCGTGACGACCTGCTGCTGCTCGTGCGCGCGGCGCAGCGCGCTCCGGTGCTGTCATCATCATCATCATCATCCCAGCCTATATACGTCCCACTGCCCGCTACCCGCTGTATACTGGACCCGCGTGGGAACTACGGCCTAAGCCCTCTCATTCCGAGAGGAGGCCTGTGCCCGGTGCTGTAATCATCTGTAATGATGTATGAAATCTCAGATAATGTCAATGTCAGATATCTGTATCGTAATGATCATTATGATACAACCGTGTTCATAATAGAATCCAATATCGTAATGCTGGTCATTATTTATGGTTTTTGAACGCATAATGGAGGATTTACTATATGGGTGTAGATAAAGTCATTCATGACTCCATCATTTGAAGGGCCATAAGTTAGGAGGTAGTTATGACTTAGGATATAACACTCAAACTTACCTTAGTGTAGGTAAACATTCACCATATTTGTCGTAACTTATGTACGTCACGTAAATAATGTAGACGACCCTAATAATATAATGATGTCTATGAACCTAATTTCTATAGAAAAACTCAAAAATTACCACTTATACACCGTGTTATTTCTGATTTCCGTTACGATGGCGATAGTGGCTTAAAGTTTACTATTTAGAAGATAATCAAGCATTAAAATAATTAATTATGCGGATAAAACATTGTAAAGATCCTCAATATGTGACGTTTTTTAATGCATAAAACAAGTGTTTTTAATTTACAAATTATTTATCAAAAAAACTAGAAAAAAAAAAGTTTTTTCTGTCTCTATGTATCACTCAGGTTTGTGGAGTTTACATTTGACTTTTTTTTTTTGATTGGCCAAAAGTTTAATCACCAAGGTAGTTTCTATAGTATATCGAAGCCATATTTACTCCATGTCGAAATTAATGGAAATATCAAGAAAAAAAAAAAATAGGTACGTATTATTTTAATGGTAAACAGATCTGAAAGTGAATCTGAAAATGAGTTTGCGTAACAGCTGGTCCTCCGAGCCCGATGCGCGAAAATTGAGTAAATATTATCATTCTTAATGACGTGTTTTGAAACAGCTTTTTAGGGTTCCGGAGCCAAAATGGCAAAAACGGAACCCTTATAGTTTCGTCATGTCTATCTGTCTGTCTGTCCGTCCGTCCGCGGCTTTGCTCAGGGGCTATCAATGAAAGAAAGCTGTAATTGTGCACGGATATATATAATAATACATGTAAACTATGCCGAAAAAATGGTACAGTAAAAAATAAAATAAAATTTTTTTAGGGTACCTCCCATAGACGTAAAGTGGGGTGTTTTTTTTTCTCACCTAACCCTATAATGTGGGATATTGTTGGATAGGTCTTTTAAAACCATTAGGCATTTGCTAAGACGATCTTTCGATTCATTGATGTTTTTGCGAAATATTCAACTTTAAAGTGCAAATTTTAATTAATATCAAGCGTCCCCCCCCCTCTAAAATCTTAACCAGTGGGTGGAAAAATTTGAAAATTCAGGATGGTCGTAATGATATCAAACTTTCAAGTAAAACTATAACGTAGCCGTGCTTGAGAATTATTAGTAGTTTTACTCTTGAATAGCAGCCTAAGGTATAAAATATACCTAAACTTGGAAGATTCCGCATAAAATACGAAATCCTTACAAAAATATTACTTAATTTTTTCATAATCGCTACGGAACCTTATTTTGGGCGTGTTCGACACGCTCTTGGCGTATTTCTTTCATAAAATAAATAATATTGGAGCGCTTACTGATATAACTTCTACGTTTTTTTATGTCTGTTAAGTGAGTGTTCACACTAATAAGTTTTTTTAACTACATAATTTATTTAGGTACTTTAAATTAAACTAGCTTTAATCCTTATGATGTATCCACGAAGCCCACGTATAGCAACCGCCGAGTCGCGTCGCGGGGCACTCCATACATGTAACAGAAATTGAAAAAAAAAATTGTAACTCGGAACAACGTGTGATACATAGTTCGACAGCTTTTTTGAAAAGATAGTAAGGTTTCTCAAAAACTTTTTTGATTAAGTGAAGATTTCTGTAAATAATCGCTCCCAAAGTTGCAAAAATTGTGCCCCCCCCCCTCTATCTTGTAAACCGTTAGTCCATAAAATATGGAAAGGTAACGCTTAATAAATACTTTCAACGAAAATTGATTTCAACATGATCGGACATACCGTTTTTGAGTTATTGCCGAAAAACTGCGCTTCCCAACAAAAGGATGTGTGTGCCGTGACGATAAGCTCTTTTTCTGGTAATAGATTTTAGGATTGTACCTACGAGTAGTTAGGTTTTTAATTGTGTTAAAACGCACATAATATTATTTTTTTTTTTTTCGTAATGGCTACGGAACCCTATCTTGGGCGTGTCCGACACGCTCTTGGCCGTTTTTATTTATTTATTTGTTACCAACAATAACAAGATTATCCTTAACTTTAATCCTCTTTTGAGAAAAGCATTCAGCGCTCCTTGGCCCGCTTAACTTTTAATTAAACAGATTCAAATTCTTATTTCCCAGTCTAAATTAAACGTGTTTGTCGGAAAATTAACAGCATTAAAATACAAACTCTTGATTGGATTATGAATAAATCAATGCATTACCCCTTGCTTGGGTTACGCCACGTCGGCGTGGAGTATTTTGATACTTACAGAATCGCACCTATACCGCGGAGTGCGCCGCGCCTGGTAATACTATAACGGGTGGGTGGAGAGCGCCGCATCGCAAGCGTGCGGGCAGCGAGCTATCACCGAGTGGTCCAAAGAGTATTAGTACCAATATAGAAAAAGAGTGGCAACTCTATGGTCAAATTTTCATGTATGGTAACAAGCGCTATCTGGTAGCTAGCTGAAGAACTTAATCTGACATAACACACAACAAGCCTGTAAGAAAATTGCGCAAGTTGCATTACATCGCGAGGCCGGAAAGCAAACTAGTTTATGGTGGTCACTTCACTTGGTCACCCAAGCGGAGCAATGTAATACCTACAACTTTAAGAAAACAGCAAAAAATCAGATAAACTTAAAAATCATCCGCGAAAGCCAGACAGCCAACATACAGCGGAACGATGGCGGTCAGACTGAATTTTTCAAGTCCACGTTTGACACATTTGTCAATTTAGTGCTATCATTTTGTCGCCAGAGGCGCTGGCGTGTACGTGAAAAGGTGACGTTTTAAGTGTGCCCCCACTGGAGTGGTCCACTCGCCGCCCGCGTGTGGGAACTTCACGAGCGAGGCAATCCGGTGACGCTACGGAGTTGGTGTGCGGGTTGGGTGCCAGGTGGCTCTAATGAGCTGCCTGACTTTAAATCGGATGTGCCGATATTGAAGGTTTTTTGTTTGATAGCACTGATTTGATCGAGATGGTTCTTATTTTGAAACAATTATTGACAAACACGTGAATCGAAAGGCCATTAATGTTTGTAAACTCTACAATAACGGAATTTGTATGCTATTGTTGTAAAGGTCTTAAATTATCGAAGTTGTCGAGTGTAGCAATCCTGCATTACAAGCTTTTATTTAGTTTCACCTGTCCCGTTGTCTGTCTGTCTGTCTGTCTGTCTGTAGTCAAATCTTGCATGTTAAATTCGACCAACTTTCAGCAGTCGGATTAACTTGAAATTTGGTATACTTTTATGTAAACCACGTGACAATACAATAATCTAGTACTGACATCCTGGTAGTCCAGCCAGGATTGTCTCCGTAGGGCGGAACTCTTCAACGGTTAATAGCATCGACTTAAAATTTGGTATGCAAATGTAGTTTGAGTGACAATGCAATTACAGTCAACAAAAAGTACAGTGAGCAAAAAAGCTTGTATTAAAAATGTAATTTTTATGGTTAGGTTATTGAGCTTTTTAATTATTCAAAAGTATTTTTTTTACGGTAGAAATGAGAGCGTTAAGTAGTATGTTAGGTGTGAAACTGAGTGACAGAATTAGAAATAGTGCGATAAGAGAACGCTGTGGTGTAAATGAAGGTATAGTCACACGGATTGAGAAGGGATGCTTGGATGGTTTGGCATGTTGAGAGAATGAATGAAAACAGATTGACTAAGCAGATCTATAAGACGAGCGTGAATGGTAACGTTGGAGAGGAAGGCCTAGACGAACATACCACGATCAAATCGGGGACGTTCTGAAGAAAGGTCGGGTCAGGAGTACTCTAAACCGACCTGCATGCATGAAAAGATTGATGAACGTAGAGGAAGCGAGAGTTGTATGCCAGAATCGTAGCAAGTGGAAGGATGTAGCTTCTGCCTACCCCGTTGGGAAAGAGGCGTGATTTTATGTATGTATGTATGTATTTTTGTAAATAATAAAGTCAACTTTTACGGATATTTTTGAGAAAATCCAATTTTTTACTCAATCACTTCCGCATGGCACTGATGATGATGATTCCGATTTTGGTCATTCATGGCAACAGCTTGAACTCCGTCAGTGTCGATCATGCGGTCGCAAGTGGGTCACGTAACCAATCTTCTTAGAGAAGGTTCTTCCACAATGCTGGCATGTGAGCACACCATTGACATAATTATAAGAGATTGCTGCAGTTGATCGGGTTTTCAGATTATCGCATTTCGTATCACAGAGCCGTCTCAGTTCAATTCGTTGACTTTGGCCTTCACCTAAGCTCTCCACTCCTGACGATTAGCGACCTCATTCTCCCACTGAGACGGCACGATGTTGCAGCTTTTTATGTGCCTCTTTAGCACATTCTTATACCTCAGTAAGTCAGAAGTGCTGTCTACTTTTCTACGACGGAGACTACTTTTCTATCAGGTCTTCTTACTTTTCTTACAGTGCCATCTTCTATCGGCGATCGGCCATTTATGAGGGCTAATTTTATCTTTGATATTGTTGCCTGGAAAATAAAATCGTTCTGTACACTCCGATCTTCTATATCCTTGAATCTTCCTTTGGCTCAAGAGCTGTAGTAATTTGTACTTTTCGTTTCATAAATAATCAAAATATATTGAAATTACTAACCCACCATAATGTATGTATAGAACAGAGGAATAAGGACACCTAATCCAGCCCACGCCCGTTCTATGCTATGCCCAATACAACTAACATTATAATCTCTAATTACTCCAAAACAAACTCCAAATTTCCTCTTGTTCTTGAATTATCTATTGAGTAAAACCATCTTTTAACCTTTATTCCCATTGTTAAGCATTCTGTACGGGAGCTTCAAGATTCCCAATGAATAAGAAATTACACCAAAACCCAATTACTCTTTCAAAAGTAAACAACGCCGAAGGGGAATATTTGTAAAATAGTACTTAAATTCGTTTTCATAACGATATTTATAACAGTGATGTGCTAAGTATCCGTATCTGTTTATTTTTGCGGATTTCATAACGAATTTTTTGCAGAGAATTTTTAATATTTTATCAAAAATTGGCTGTCTGACAAGACTCAAGAAGCAATTTTTTCATTAAAATCTTTTATAATAATAATAATGCTAATAAATTTCTTTATTTAGGATTTTTTTTTAAACCCATACAATTTACATTTAAAAATTAAATATTTATAACTTCGTATACTATTTTCAGCTTTAAATCTTGCAAGTAAATTTCAATATATTTCTGGTGGTCGGATTTCTCTTCAAATTTTAGATACCTATATCATTTGAATGATAATACAAGTACAGTCAACAAAAAGTACAGTCGGCAAAAGAAGTTTGAATCACGAACCGTTAGCGTTTAAAAAGTGACATAAACGTACGAAACTCACAAACTTCGGCCTCATTCATCATTACTAGGAACTATAAATCCCATCAAAATATAAATGAGAAAATATGCCAAATTAAATATTATGATATATGTCTTGATTCTTGACTTTAACGGCAAAAGAAGTAAAATCTAAATGGGTGCCAAATTCATTATGCAGTCCTACAATTTATTTAAAATATAAAATATTTTATAACAACTTAAGACATCATTTCTTCTTATAACTTAGGATAATAATATTATATTGAAGCCTAAGGTCTGACTTGGCTAGTTGTTATATACGAATTATTATCAAGTACCAAGTAAAACTTTGCAACTTGCGAAAGCTTTAATATATATATATTCCCGTGGGAATATCGAGATAAAAGTAGCCTATGTGTTAGTCCAGAGATACAGCTACCTAATACCAAATTTCATGAGTCTAAGCCCAGCGGTTGTTATTTCGAGATTTTATCCCTATCCCTTGGGAATATTGGGATAAAAAGTATCCTTTGTTTTAATCCAGAATATAAACTAACTTTTTGATAAATTTCATCCAAATCCGTCAAGGTGTTTTAGCGTGAAGAAGTAACAAACATACTCACTCACTCACAAACTTGCAATTATAATACTAGTAGGATTAGCTGCTTTCGGAATTCCGTCTGCTCCTCCGCGTGAAAGTACAATTTTGAGGAATTATAATTATTGAATTGTAATGTATCATCAAATGTTACATTTCAAATTCACCACTATCATAGTGTTACGGTAACGGAAAACATCGTGAGTGAACCTGCACAAATCTGCGAAGCAATTCAATGGTGTCTGTCAAGTTAGCACTGCGCTGGCCCGCATGAGATCTACAGTACAAGCTCTTTCATTCTGAGAGACTTGTGCCCAACAGCGGGACGTTATAAAGGCTGGGATGCTATAATAAGGTTACACATATTATTTAGATATCATTATCATAATTACATTAATTATGTCCCTTCAGGGTCTTACTATTTCCGTCCTAAAATTCATTTAAATCGATTCAGTGGCTTGATCGACATGAGTGATACAGACAGTTGGACAGACAAGCAGATTTTTTTCGCCATGCAAAAAATGAAATTTTCGTAATCACTTTTGACGCAACCATAAAAAAATATTTTTATTATTAAATTGGTTTGGGTTTTTTTTTTATAGTTAGTAACATAGTAAAAAAATCATAGTGCCTACTTGGTGCCCACTATTATCTTACTTCCTTGGCCACAGAAATTCTTTATCAATTGCGACGTCAGCGACATCTATGATCGTGAAATAAAACCATCTCGTTTCCACTGGAGCTGAAGCGGCGATGTTTTGGTGTAAGAGTAGTTTCCTCAAACACCGACAGATGACACCGTTTAGCTGTACCTAGTAACAGTCTAGTATCGTAAAATGACAAGAGATGGCACTTAAACATTAAGTAGCTTTGATTTTTTTTAAGCTCCGCTGTTGAAATGATTGAAATACAAAAATTATTCTCTGCTAGCCTGTTACCCGCGACTCCGTCCGCGTAGAATTCGTTTATCGCTATCCCGCGGGAACTGTGAAATTTCCCGGGATAAATACAATCCTATGTCCTACCGTAGCAAGTGATTCTAGGTTAAAATCCTGAGTGCAGCGAGGCATTCAGATACACGAGATGCAAAAAAATCTTGTATGACACATACCTACATATTTTTTCACCTCAGCAGCGAGAACATTATTAAAAGAGGCCAATGCGGCTCAGTACGAATTGGGACCTTTACACCACCATTGTATTGCATCGCAGGTTATACTGGTTTTCTCTCGATGTTTTCCTTCACCGTAATCCTAGTGGTGAATTTAAAAATGTAAATTCGTACGTGAAAAACGCAGAGACATGAGCCCGAGCTTGAGCCCACGATACATACTCTATTTAATAGGCCATTAGGTCAAATTTGGCCACTATGGCTTTTAGATTGTTTCCGTACGAATATTGCGCTAAAAAGTAACCGTGCTATTCGAGACGTGTACCATTCTACTACCTCATCATCATCATCATCATCAGCCTACAGCAGTCCACTGCTGAACATAGGCCTCTTCCATGGCGCGCCACAACATTGTCTTCAGCTCCTCGCTCCATCCGCCGCCAGCGACCCTCTTAAGGTCGTCCGTCCGTGCCACAGGACGCCCTACACTACGTTTTCCCGTCCGTGGTCTCCATTCGAGGACTCGTCTGCTCCACCGTTCATCGGTCCTGCGACAGACGTGGCCAAGCCCAACGCCTGCGAACTAATTCTCTGAGCAACGTCGGTGACTTTCGTTCTTTGTCGGATATAATGATTTCGGATTTTATCCTTCTACATTAATTTCATCCAAATCCATCAGACGTTTTAGGGCACTGGCCCTGTACTGAAAGATGGACTGCTTTCCAACTGCAACGTAACCACAACTGCCGACTGCTCATACATTTTTATCGCTGTCAGCGTGCAGTTGTGCCGACTGCAATGGAACTGCAATGACAAATGTTTGGACAGTCGGCAGCTGGAATGCAGTCCGTATGTACTGGCCGTAAGACGACTGATGGATTTGGATGAAATTAGGTACGTAGAAAGGTATAACGTCTCGACTAACCAGGTTATTGCTTCGCGCTGTCATCGTTCATCCACCATTACCTCTCATATGCCGTCTATCCCACTAGTCCCATTGAGTTGTCCCATTGGTGGGACAACTGAGACGATTATGTAAGATATAAAGAAGCGGCACATAGTATTTTGTTTAAATCTGCTGAGTTACATCGTACTTATTTTAGTATTGTTCTATTTTATCTCGTTTAAAATAACATAGAGAAAGTTTTCAAGTTAAAGGTAATATCACGAGCTGGTATTTTGTTTCTGGAGATTACGTTAGTGTTTGTAATCTGTCCCTAGGTGTGTTGGAACACAGGAGCTCTAAGCTTATCAGGTGAAGTGAGCTTAAACAAAGCTGTAAATTGACTGGAAGCATGAGAAGTGAAAAAAGTATTTCTTGCTCACCCGCGACCTTATTTTTTTATTTAATTAAATAATTACACAGCATTACAGACAAGCCAAAGCACTGTGAAATTCATAAAATATTAACAAGCACAACACATGACACATGCCACAAAAGATAACAGAATTAACATTTACAAACAATTTAGTGAAGACGGACGGTCATCCTTCGCCTCACAGAACCTCATACACTCGCTATATGTCTTCCAGCTACTAGCAAAGATATCACAATCCGGCGCCGATGCTTATGATATATTCGTTTAAGTATATGCGTGTTCATACAGTTCCTCCCCCTCCACACTGTAAGAACATACACAAATCACACAAACCCATCTATCACTACCACTATCACTGACGCGTTTCGAACTCAACCAGAGCTCATTTTCAGAGCAACACAACCGTACACCATGCTACCAGATGTTAGCTAACATCCTGCTAGCATTAGCGTATACTGCATTGTACTTAAACAATTCATTTAAATATTTCGTTTTAAGGTGACCCGGGGCATTGAGCCATCTGATTGCGTTCATGAATGTTGTGTGAAGACAGTCTTCTGGCGAACACAACGTAAAATGGCCGAGAAGAACATGGCGTCGTAAAGACGCCATCAGACGGCTCAGATACAATATCCCTCCAGCTACAATAGCCACGGGTCACCTTACTTATTTATCATCAAGTGAACATATCCAGTAACTAAGACTCTATGACCACTGCAAGCAAGCTGGGTAAACTATTTTAGCCTAGATCTTGATAAGACCTAAGTCTAGTGCGTCACGGCTCCTGCTCACGTGCATAAAATGCACACACGTGAAATGTATGATGGCACACAGATTTAATATCAGTCAGTGAACACTGAAAAATGAGTTTTGTTTATTATCGTTATCACCGTAAGCCTAAGCCATAGTGGAACCTAAAACAATAGCTTTGCTCACCCGCGAACTTATGAAAGCTACGTTTATGCAAACAATGTGTCATGCGGCCCCTCCACCTCCACACTGTAGACATATGATAGACAAGCATGGCGTTGCTCTGAGCACGAACTCTGGTTGAGTTTGAAACGCTTTAGTGTAGTGTGGTGGTGGTGATAGTTGAGTTTGTGTGATTCGTGTGTTTTTTTACAATGTGGAGGTCCACCTTCACACTGCAACAAATTGTGTCCATGGAGCTCCTCCAGGACACACATTTGTTGCATATATTCGTAGACGTGTAGCTTTCGTAAAGTCACGGGTGATCAAAGTAATTGTTTTTAGTTCATTAATATTATGGACATCTGCAAAGCAATGCCTGTTTAATAAATTATTTTGTGGAATATTAACATAAAATACATTCCTCTTCCGTGGCGTACTGTATTATTCTGTATGCTACTGCGTAATTGCTTTTTAGTTTTGATTATAACCTGTGTTTGGTGATAGGTACTTTCCTGTTCCTGTTTCTCACATTGAGTTCGTATCTCCAACAATGAAAACAATCATGTTGGTGAAACGAAATCCAATGAAATTTCTGTCTGCAAAACAAAGGACCGTCCCATTTTTAACGGCTTTTTGAAGGATACTCATAACTCGTCCTTTCCGTCCTTTATTGGTAATACCATTATTAATAAATTATTATATTTCATTTCGCTAAATTATTCTTAATATATTCTAAAGGTACTTAATTCATTTAATAATTTCAGTTAGTAGTTGGGTGAAATTTGAGGAACTCGTCAAAAGTGTAGCATGTATGCTCGAGAAGCCAGATATAAAAAATCTGAATCTTACCTAACGAAGAAAAGTACAAATTTGTTTATTATTATTTTTGTCTCATAAAATTGTGTTCGGGCATGTATTTTATTGCTAGAAACTTCTACCCAAGTACAGTCAGCGAGGATAAATCACGAAGCAAAGGGACACGCGCGAAGCCGGTGCAGTTTCAAATTAAATTTTCACATCGCCAGCGAGCTGTGTTTGTGTTCTACTTGTCTTTGTACCCGATAGTAACGGTCGGGACGTGGAGAAAAAGACCCAGATATAAAGTCCTTTAGGAATTTGTGGATAGTGTAAACAAACCGTGGTGGCCTAGTGGTTTGACCTATGTCCTCTCAAGCAGAGGACCGTGGGCTCAAATCCGGACCGGCTGTTTTCAAAATTCACGTGCAAAATTACATTCGAAATTTACCACGAAATCTGCGGTGAAGGAAAATATCGTGAAGAAAGCAGAACCAAATTGCTAAGCAGTGCGTGTGAAGTTCCCGATCTGCACTGGGTCCGCGTGGGAACGTGGGAACAGTGGACGTTGTCCGAATAAAAAAAAAGCTCGTTGAGTTTCTTGCCGGATTCTTCTCAACAGTGGTTTTCTGAAGTGCTTGGTATAGTAGCTTAAATTGAATAAAGATATTTTGATTTTGTCTTTGAACGACGATTATAAATGTACCTACTATTAAATAGTACTAATATTAAAGGGTAGCCAACCACAGGTGGGTCAAGTTGGACTTGAAATATTTTGATTACCGACAAACAAAAATCAGGATAGCTGAAGCTAAATATTATTGACCAACAAAAACCTCGAAAATCATTTTTTTCAAGTCGTTTAATAAGACCCATAAAAGCCACCAAAAAAAAAATACAAATTTCTCCAAGATATATAATTCCACATACCAGAGGGGTTTGAATAATTAAATCTGGGCCTACCCTCAAGAAAAATTGATAGCGCTTCCAGCCCATCCCAATATTGGAGACGTGACCTGCTAGCACAAGCGACCGTTCTCAATGTTTACATTTGCGAGTTATTCGCGCGATTGAGTGTACTTTCACTAGAAAAGATATGAAACCCCATGTATTTGCTATGAGGCGTTGATTGAATTTTAAAATTTGAAGGCCTCAATGAGATCGAAATTGAAATAAATGAGAAGATTTAAAGTTACTCATAAATGTAGCCCAGCGAGACAAGAGTACAAGTAGGTAATGTACTAACCTCTTGCGTCCGTTGATTCGATGCTGGCAGCATAGTTACATTTTTGAATAATAATATTGACTGGACGCAAGGGTGTTAACTAAAGAGAAGACTTGTACCCGAGCTGCCAACGTAGCATGTTGATTTGAAATACATATGAAAAGATCATAAAGAAGTGTTTTTCTTAAATATAATAGTATGTTATTAGGATAGTGGACCGACTGTCCACTACAGTAGCTACTACTATAAAACTAAATGGCAAATATTTTTTTGTTTAAGTTGCTTTTATCAGGTAAGTTAAGGGTCAATCACGGTCAGTTTTTAGTAAAAAAAAAAACAATCAACATATTTATTTGCATAAACAAGGGTCTAAATTTTAATAGATGTTACATTTCAGTGAGCATTAATTTATTTAGTTCCTTATTTTATCATAATAAGGCGTATAAATATTTCATTTATTTCTTACAAGCAATACAAAAAGAAATAAAAATGTTGCTTAATTTTAATTTATTCACAACTTCGTAGTACCTATACCTCTATTGTATCGTTTATGAAACTTTCAACAAACAGGGTTGCATAATAGAAGCCATCTATACAAACTACTTGGTGTCTCATGTTTCTTCATCAAAGTTAGGCGCCGTAGATGGTTTGATGCTCTTGGTGCCAATATTATCGATTTTATAAAAAAAAAGATATAGTATAATACATATGAAATGCTTAAGTAAACGAGTGAGTTCTATGTAATAGCAACGTGTCGGCATAAATTAGTCGACGTTCCATATTTGAAAAATGGACTTAGGTCTCAATCAATTCTGTTCACTACTATATACAACAGGTCATTTATTTACTTACTAAAATTGTTCACCTATATCCTCTTGACATATTTACTTAGAAAAATATTACTTAATTTTTCATAATCACTACGCAACCCTATCCTGGGCGTGTCCGACACGCTCTTGGCCGGTTTTTTTGTTCTAATGAACTCAGAAATGACAATGACGGGGGTATTTCAACTTGTCTATGTTGGTTAGGTGATTATTGCATCGGGGATTAAAAAAAGGTCTCAAGAGGAGTAAACGCGGCCGACTGAGCCGGCGACTACTTAGTTAACTGTTTACCACCAGTTTATTATTCAGGGGAAACTAATGCAACTAACTGGCTCGGCTAATTGCATTAAAAGCGTTTGAGTGTTTCGGCTGCCTCGGCTCGAAGTCATAATCGGTTGATTTCGAGGTGTTTTTAATGAATGATCAGAGCTAAAAGCGTGAGGCCTTGTGGAAATCTCTCACGTAGATGTGACTGTAAAAACATGAGGTTGCTGGGTAGTAAGGTAGCTAACTTAGCTTTTTGACGCAAAAAGAGAGGCGTTAAGAAAGAAATAAAGAAGACATTTATTCACTAATACGGAAGACACACAACAAAATTTACACAATTACTCACAAATGAAACAAACAAAAATACATGAAAACACACATGAAATTAGTAACATAATAGACAATTTTATGTGTCCCCGCAAAAGCGACACGGTCGCTGAGGCGTTAACGCCAGCAGCGCTGATTTTCCGCCAGAACCGTCTATGACTCACGGAACGATGCACAAATATATAAATAAATAAAATAAATAAATCACGTAAATAAAAACAGATTGAATTAAAATTGTGTTGTTTTTTTAATTGTGTTCCAATTTTGATAGCTGTTTATCTGATTAACCACATTAACCACTCTGCACGTGAGTATTTATTTTTAGTGATGGAGTTTAACTTAGTTAAGTGGATCCGAGTCCGATATAAATCCTGAACAATTGTCGCGAATTCAAGAGTCCTCTCCTGTACCTGATAATTATTTTCTCAAGAAAAAAATTGGACGTAGGTAAGCTTAGAAAGTGGAAGTACTCATCCTTCCCGTTCTAAAAATAATTATAATATCTTCTATTAAATGATATTATAACGGTTAACTCACGTCTTAAACCGAGTTTAGCTCGACATGTTTCGGGCTATTTCGTAGCCCTTCCTCTCAGGAGCACGCGACTCGGCGGCTGCCGCAACACGCACACTACGCGCCACCGCTCTGCTCGCACGACAGTCGTGCGAGAGCTACGAAATAGCCCGAAACATGTCGAGCTAAACTCGGTCTAAGACGTGAGTTATCCGTTATAATATCATTTAATATGAGTGAGTCTCACGGTAGTTTCATGTTTATAATATCTTCTCCTAATAAATTACAAATAATAAAATTAGAGATGTTCTATTTGGTTGGATGTTAGTCATTCGACGACGTAAAACATTTTCTTTATCAATGAAAGAAAGAAAGAAAAGTTTATTTTGGCTCCAAAAATGTACCACCTAAAACTAAGACTAGAACTAGCACTAAAACTAATGAAGAACTAGTCCTCTTATAAATCGTTAGTAACTATAATTCCCATAATATGAGTAACAGTATGCATAGCATATGGCTATATTTTACACCAAATACTTTATAATATATATCGATAGTTAAGTAACAGCCCTAGTTGGTTTATTAATTGTTTCAAGAAGTAGCCCACATGTACCTGAGAAAAAAAATTGGAAAACCCCGACTTTGTCACTTCAAAGCTCAATATCTCAAAAACGGCTACACCGATTTTGATGAAACATGTCTAAGAACCATCGCTAAAAAACCTGATTTCAAATAAAAAAAAACACATTCAAATCGTTCCACACGTTTAAGAGGTACGATGCCGCAGACAGACACACATAGCGGTCAAACTTAAAACAACCCTCTTTTTGCGTCGGGGGTTAAAAAGGTCTTGATGGACGGACGGACGAATTGACAATAAAATGAAAAAAAAAGTAAAAAAAAAACATTATTGCCACAAAACACATTAAATAAGATTACATTCAAATTCAACCTTTAAAATAAAAAAATAACCTAACCAACAAAAAGTTGGAATATCCCGATTTTGTCACTTCAAAGTTCAATATCAGTTCAATATATAACCGATTTTGATGAAACATGTCTAAGAACCATCGCTGAATAGCTGATTTAAAATACAAAAAAAACACATTCAAATCGTTCCACACGTTTAAGAGGTACGACGCCGCAGACAGACACACATAGCGGTCAAACTTAAAACAACCCTCTTTTTGCGTCGGGGGTTAAAAATACAACAAAAAAAAGTATAAGGCGAACATACCATATCACCATCAGTTCCTTTGTCGTGTACCTATTTCGGAAAATAAGTTCATCAGGAAAATAAACTCACGGAAATATATTTTTACAAATAACGACAATTTATGGCGATGTTTATTCCCTACTTCCTTAGATAAAGGCTTTGAAATTCCCAGTGAATACGCTTCTTTCGTATCTTTCGTTCCCACTTGAGTTTCAACAGTCAGAAATAGAATGTTAGGCTGTGTTTCCACCAAAGATGTGCGAGGATATATGGGAGGAATTAGTGTTGCCGAAAAATCGATAGTTTGCAATCGATAGTTTTAATCGGAAAAAGGCCATCGGAAAAGAGATATCTCTTTTCGTGCAATAATATCGATAGTATGTATGTATGTAAGTATGTAAATACTTTATTGTACATAAAACACAAAAATAATACAAAAGAAAACAACAAAACAAAAGAGTACAAAGGCGAACTTATCCCTAAAAGGGATCTTTTCAAGCTAACCTAAACAGGAAAGGAAAACTTATAGATAGGCAAACAGTAATTTATGCACAGTGAGAAGAAAGGAATAGGTATATACTTAACATATAAATAAAAACACTTAATAAACAACAATTAGTATGACACACATATATATATATATATATGATATTATCGATAACTATAGATTACTATCGCTTTTGCTCAAACTATCGATAGTGGACAATCGATCGGCAACACTACAACGAATGTGTTTTACATGAACCAATAGAAATCCTTTATTTACCTCGCCTCGCTCCGCTCAGCTGTATCCACCAGAGATGTGCTGTAAATGAAGCGTTTCTATTGGTTTATGAAAAAAAACATTCCTCGCACGCAGCCTTATGGTCTTTGGTGCCTCATGATCTTATAAACTTTAGACATACCTAAGTAATACTAAACAATCAAGCAATAATAATTAGTAGCAAAGCAAGCAAGTAGGCAAATTGCTAAAGTCGAGCGTCACCCCCTTTAAAAGTTAAACTGTTAATTTGTTTAAATTCATGATGACAGTAAATTTATCAAATAAGGAAATGAATATAGCTAAGTTTGCTCTATTACTGTGATTATTTTACAGGTTAACGAGTAATACTTTGTATATTGACCAAGTTATAAAATAGAGACAGATAGTAAAACCTCCACTTGTTATAAGGTACGCAAGAATGTCCGACACACTCTTGTACGCTTTTATTTTTAAGAGCCCTCTTCCAGCGCGTCATTAAGAACCGCAATTTTTAGTAATAAAACGTACCATCAATTGATTTTGATGACTTTCACGCTTTTTCCCTATCCCCCCCACAATGTAGCTTTCATTAAAGTCGATTTGTCCGATACCATAGTACCCTTGCAACATTTTTGTCGCGACGACGAAACCGACTTTTATTGCGAACACATAAAATCTGCACGTTTATTGCCTTCCTTTATGGTTAATAATATTCCATGTTTGCCGATAGTCTACTGTGTTTTTTTATCTCTTCTTGAGTGTTTCTTTTTGTAAAAAGACGATATTTGTAAACAATACTGAATTGGAAATAGTATTTTATGGGTTACTAGCGCTTACCCGCGCGGCTGCACCATTTCAAAACATAGTAAGGGACATTAAGCAAATTTTACAGGAGAGAGAAAAAACATGTTTTGTCTCAGCCGTACGAAATTTTGCAATATTCGTTCCAAACGTGATACTTTCTCGGTTTATTAGATTAAGCCGAATATCCAGGTATATATATATGCACTTAATTTCCTATATTGCATGTTTTATGTGCCATACTAGGTTTTGAAATTAAACTCAAATATAAACTTATAGTGAACCGATCAATTTCAAAACCCAGTATGTGTTGTCACTTTGTCATGATCAAGAGACTAAAAAGACTAAAAATCATAAGTTTTAATACGTGGACCTTTTTTCAATTTAAATAAAACAAACAGTCAGCTAAGTAGTTGTTCATTACAATAATTTATTAAAAAAAATAAAAAATACGGCACCAAGTCTTATTTTTTTTACTTTATATTATCCAACTACCTATTAATTACAATAATTACCATTACTATTATTGATTACTGAATGGGAGATTGATCCAAATATTTTTTCGGGACTGGGGTATCAGTGGTACTAGTTCAGGAGCGGATTCAGGAATGGAAACAACAGATTGACTTTCATTTTCTTCGGGAAATATTTCTGGAGAAGGAATAGAAGGCTCACTTTAATTTTCTTGCGGAAGTATATATATCATAATAGCAAGATGGTTCTATTAGTAGAAGCAAAGATGAGCAAATAAGCGACGAGGTAGTATTTTGAACGTTAGTCGTTATTAATGGAATGAAAAAATAACATAAAATAGCAAAAACTAACACCGAAATAACATGAAATGTTAAATGGCACAGACATAAAACATAACACAAATGCTCAAGCTCAATAAAACCATGAGATACACGCTCAATAATAATACAGTATGATTACTTCCGATTTGGCACTCGGCAATTCTCGGCATACCTACATCGAGAGAGATCTGAAGTGCAATAGGTACTTAGGCAGAGGTTTTGTTATTAATTACATGAAATAGGTTTGGGTATTTTATGTGATTAAATTTTGGGTTTTTAAATAAGTGTCCTATGAAAACACACGAACATTTACGGTTAAAACTGAGACGTCCCGAGTATTAAAGTAAAAATAATCTTACTGTATGAAGCGTAATAATTAAATATTCAAACATTTTGCAAAACATGTGTGTTTGTTTGTATGTTTGTGTGTTTGTGTGTATGTTTGTCCGTCTTTCACGTCGAAACGGAGCGACGGATAGACTTGATTTCAGACATAGAGATAGTTTATGGGCCAGAGAGTGACATAAGCTTCTTTTTATCCCGGAAAAATGCACAGTTCCCGAGGGAACAGCGCGCGGTAACCGGATTCCACGCGGGCGAAAGCTAGTATTATATACATTTACTTACACAAAATGGTTGTTGTCTAAATTCAAAGCGTTGATCACTATACGCTTGGTGCGATTGCCTTATTTCATTCATTTATTAGCCAAATTACGCTACGTTTTAGCAAAATTTTAACGTTACACGTGCATACAAACTCAATCTTGGCTGGCAACTGCGCGTTTAAATGAGTTCGAACAGCTCCAGCGCAATAGCATGAAGTTAGCGCGGCAGCACAGTGCTGCCAACAACGCGTCAAAATGAATAAAGAACAACGTACCTATAACATTTGACTTACAAAAACTAGTAACTTCAACTAACAAACACATACTACTTTCCAAAAAGTTACAATTAAACTCGTTTGACCATATCAAAACCTAGTAAGTCTCTCTGACTTTTTCAAAACCTAGTAAGTGCATGTCCCATACTAGGTTTTTGAAATGGTTTTGTGCCATACTAGGTTTTGAAATGGTCAAGCTGGTTTTTTTCTGTACTTACTAGGTTTTGGAGTACTCGTATCTCTGAAGTTGAGCGAGATAGGCCTCTAAATGTTTTTGTATCTTGTAGGCACCTGCTAGAAACTACGTTTTAAGCAAAAATCGCAAAATTGAGTTTTTGAGACTTACTAGGTTTTGAAATGGTGCAGCCGCGCGGTCTCGCACGCGTAAATCATTAGATACAGCAGTTGAATTAATATTCTCGTGGGAATTCCCTAAAATTACATTGTGGTTTTCATTGACGTTCAATTAAAACACCCATGCCAAATTTAATGACTCTAAACCCAGCGGTTTTTATTTCGAGATTTTATCCCTATCCCGTGGGAATATTGGGATAAAAAGTAGCCTATGTTTTATTCCAGATGTTCAGCTATCTACATACCACATGACTCTAAGCCCAGCGGTTGCTATTTAGAGATTTTATCCCTATCCCGTAGGATAATATCGGGATAAAAAGTATTCTATGTTTTAATCCAGATAATTATACTAACTTTTTGCCTAATTTCATCCAAATCCGGGCAGCTGTTTCAGCGTGAAGAAGTAACAAACATACTCACTCACTCACAAACTTTCACATTTATAATATTACTAGCTTTTACCCGCGGCTTCGCACGCGTAAACTATTCGGTCTGGTAGTTGCAATTGAAATTTTCGGGATTTTACAAAATTCCCCTGGAAATTTCCAAAATTTATATCGTGGTCTTCATTGAGGTTGTGTTGTGAATAACTGTACAAAATTCAAAGACTCTAAACCCAGTGCTAAAAATTTCAAATTTTTCCCTATCCACATTCAATTTCTTATCATTTATTCAGTAATAGGCCGCAATGTAAAAGTGCCACACGTCATTTTTTTAAATACAGCACTTTCGGAAAGACCATCATTGCCAAGAAGAATGCGCCGCAAGAAGCTTGGCAGAAAGTAATTTTTCAAAATAAAATAAGTACAAATAAAATACTTAAAAACTACAGTAAGTATACAATTAAAGAAAAAAATACAAAATAATAATAACAATAATACACGGATGTATGGGGTCCCTTAGTTACAAAACTATCCCGTGGAAATATCGGGATAAAAAGTAACCTATGTGTTATTCCAGAGGTCCAGCTACCTACATACCAAATTTCATGGCTCTAAGCCCAGTGGTTGTTATTTCGAGATTTTATCCCTAGTTATCCCGTGGGAATATCGGGTCAAAAGTCACTAAAGTGTTATTCCAGATGTCCAGTTACCTACATACCAAATTTCATGACTCTAAGCCCAGCGGTTATTATTTCCAGATTTTATCCCTATCCCGTGGGAAATATCGAAATAGTAGCCTATGTGTTATTTCAGAGGTTCAGCTACCTACACACTAAATTTCATGGCTCTAAGCCCAGCGGTTGTTATTTTCAAGATTTTTATCCCTAGGTATCCCGTGGGAATATCGATTCAAAAAGTTGCCTTTGTGTTATTTCAGACATCCAACTATCTACATACCAAATTTCATGACTCTAAACCCAGCGGTTGTTATTCATGATTTTATCCCTATCCCGTGGGAATATCGAAATAAAAAGTAGCCTATGTGTTATTCCAGAGGTCCAGCTACCTACATACTAAATTTCATGGCTTAAAGCCCAGCGGTTGTTATTTCAAGATTTTATCCCTAGGTATCCCGTGGGAGTATCGGATCAAAAAGTCACCTATGTTTTATTCCAGACGTCCAACTACCTACATACCAAATTTCATGACTCTAAGCCTAGCGGTTGTTATTTCGAGATTTTATCCCTATCCCGTGGGAATATCGGGATAAAAAGTATCCTATGTTTTATTCCAGGTTATAAAGTAACTTTCCGCCAAATTTCATCCATATCCGTCCAGCCGTTCAAGCGTGAAAAAGTAACAAACATACTCACTCACTCACAAACTTTCACATTTATAATATTAGTAGGATATGTATAGTAAGATAATATTAGTAGGATAATAATAGCATTATGTTTATTATGGCTTACATATTTATTTTTAATTTTGGATACTAACTAGGAAAAACAATATTAATCATGCTATAGAAACAAGGGAAGGCAGCGCGCAAGTTTTAGCCGTCGGTTTATTTGCAAATGCAAAGTTGTGACGTCAGTAGAGTAAATTATACGGGTCGTTTGATACAAACGCATGACTGCAAGTTGCGGTTCATTTTGGAGTTTGCTGGGCTAATATTATAGCAATATGTTTAGATTTATTACGTAGTTTGTAAATAATTTCTATGGTTAAGGATCAGGCGAATTAGCGTTGTTCGTAAATTGTGGAAATGACTCCGAAACTAATAATAGCTTATTTAAAGATACGGTTAAGTTATTGAAATTAGTTTGGAATTTGGGTCTTATCAAACGGAAAACCTAAGCAATAAAAAAATATCTCAAAACGGCTGAACCGATTTTGATGAAACATGTCTAAGAACCATCGTTAGAAAACCAGATTTCAAATTAAAGAAACTGCATTCAATTCAGTCCACCCGTTTAAGAGCTACATGGGAAAGGTTTATTTTGCTTTTGAGTTACGGGACCCTGAAAATCTCCAAATCGCAACAGCTATGAAAATTTTCACGGCCCAAAAACCTCGTGATCCATAACTAATACAAAACAGCATAGTTGCTCTGGAACAACGTTAACGAACGAAAAGTATGGGGCACTAATAACGAGAGTAGACATTAAATCTGCTTCCTTAAAAAAATTGCATGCGTTAATGTAAGAAACGGTCAGTCAGTAATATAAAGTGTTTTTTACATTAAATTTGAAGTTTATTAATTCTGATAATATGTTTTTACGTTAACAGAAAATTCTCACCAGCGCAAATGAAAATTAAATGCCTTCCTTGTATAAAAAAGGCAGTAAAATGTTTTTGTACAACATTGTTGTTTGTCTTTTTACGTTTTGTTAAAAATATGTTTAATAGTCTACCTTCTATTTTATTTACCAAGTTTATTACAGACATTTGATGGTTATGATCGACTTATTCTATAAAAGTATGGAGTGTTTATTTTTATATTTATTCGGTTCGATACCTACCTTGAAAATACCTTGCTATATCCAAATATGTTTTCAAATATATTTAAGTGCAGTTTGTTTCTTTTTAAAAAGATGAAACGTTTTGTATCACTAAATTTTTCTATATTCAGAATTAAGAATACTTCTTCCGATTGGCGTTAAGACTCATCTGTATAGGTCCTTGAGCTCAAGGTGCCTCCAGTCATAAGAGCTCTATGACAAAAAGTAATGAGAAGTGAAATTTTAAACATCTGCGCGGCTGGAGATAAATTCCTGCCGTAACAATAAAAACTTTTCGGACCTCTCACCTCCTTAATTTCATGAGTTTCAGCCTTGGAAGTGTTTTAGATTGTTCCGCTGAATATTTTAATAAGTAAGAAAACACGCTTAAGTGATGAGATTGATCGCTTAATGCAACATTAACAATGCGCCATTGCTTTTAAAACTCTTAGTTTTTATACTTTGATTGACAACCATTGCAAAAAACCAAGTGCGTTAAAAACTTTAAATATTAAAAAAAAAACAAGACTAGTAGATAAATAAATATAAATAAATATCATGGGACATTTGACACCAATTGACCTAGTCCCAAACTAAGCAAAGCTTGTACTATGGATACTAGGCAACGGATAAACATACATATATAGATAAATACATACTTAAATACATATTAAACATCCAAGACCCGAGAACAAACATTCGTGTTATTCACACAAATATCTGCCCCGGCCGGGATTCGAACCCAGGACCTCAAACTTCGTAGTCAGGTTCTCTAACCACTTAGCCATCCGGTCGTCAGATACAACGAGGAAACGCTGCCAGCCTTGTGGGAACCCTGCCCAATAGCAACGACTTGGGTGATATTTGTAAATATAGATTTTTAGGATTAGAGTAAGTTAGTTTTAGTTCTTTTTTATTTATTTCTGTAAATTATTGTATAATATATATTATTTGTTTGTTTATAAATAAATATCATAATCAAATATTAATTTCGAATCAGACTAGTAGTCATGAGCTCTGATTTGTAACATAAGACTTTTCCCGCGGCTTCACACGCGTAAACCATTACATCTAGCTGTTAAATTAAAATTCCGAGATTTTTCTATATTTCAAATGGAGTTCCCAAAAAATTATTTACTTTTGCATATAAGACATTCGTGTCAAATTTCAAGCTTCTATATAATCCTAGCGGATGATTTTTAGAGATTTTATCCCAGCCTGATGGAATATCGAGATAAAAGTACCTTATGTATTATTTATTTATTGATAGATATTGTATAGTTATAAGGTAAACCAAGCTTTTGACTGAAGATAAAAATGTATTAAAAAAGTAACGAGTTACGCGACAGGCAAAATAATAAATAAATAAATAAATATCACGGGACAATTCACACCAATTGACCTAGTCCCAAAATAAGCTTAGCAAAGCTTGTGTTATGGGTACTAAGCAACGGATAAATATAATTATATAGATAGATACATACTTAAATACATATTAAACACCCAAGACCCGAGAACAAACATTCGTATTTTAATAAAGAGTGACTTTGTCTCAAGAAGAAACAAAACTTTATAACTAGGCCTAGGTTTACAATAGCAAAGAGTTCCAAAATTATTCCATTCTTATACATCTTTTTTTTATAAATTTCATGTAAAGCCGTTACGCCGATTTAGCGTGAAAGAGTAACAAATATACACACAAACAAATACAAATTGTCGTACTTATATTTACTACGTAAAGCATTGAAATATTTTAATGGCCTAGATAAGTAAAACAAATAAATGGTGACATCAATTCTAAATAGACACATATACACACACACGATATCATTATAATCCATTAACAATTACGTGTAGACCCAACAAACAACTTCATATTTAATTCCATTTCTTTTTGTAAATTAAAATTTCCCAAAATCCACGTAAACATCCTTGGTGCCGTGTAAACAAAAGTGAAAGCAAACTGTTTTTTTTTTCTTGTATATTTCCACGAAGTTGCCAAACAATGCCGGCGAGATAACTTTTGCCCCTGTTAAATAAAGACGACAGTTTTATTGAAAGTAGGGCCGTTTTTCCTTCTGTAATTTCCACGGGATCCTCTGCGACCACGGTTTAAGTTTCGAGCGGCAGCGATTTATAAATTTATACGAGTATTACACTTATATTATACATTTACATTATACTAACTGTTGCTTAAACCTGCGAAGCAATTCAATGGTGCGTGTGAAGTTCCCAATCCGCACTGGGCCCGCGTGGGAACTATGGCCCAAGCCCTCTTGTTCTGAGAGGAGGCCTGTGCCCAGCAGTGGGACGTATATAGGCTGGGATGATGAACTGTTGCTTGTGACTCTGTCCGCGTAGAATTCGTTTATCGCTATCCCGCGGCCACTATGCAATTTTCCGGGATTAAAACTATCTTATGTCCTTCCCTGGGACTCAAACTACTGAATTTAATCTAAACAGATTCAGTGGTACAGACGTGAAAAGGTAACAAGTAAACAAACAGACTTACAAACTTTCGTATTTATAATATTAGTGGGATTTATTGCCGTATTTTACAAAAATATCCACAAAGCGAAGAAAGAGTTAAATGGTTCTTTAAAAAGATTCCATTGAAAACATAAGGGTGTGTTGATAAAAACCTGTTGCTAAATTGAACTTTGAAAAATGACAACGTCCGGGGTTTTCCAGCTTTCTTAAATCGTTTAGGTTGTTCGCATTTTTCTTATTAACACGATAGTATAATTATTTATATCATTATATTATTATTTTAACAACATACTACTCAGAAGCTCCATGCTTCCTTCATTCGGCTCTACAGTTTAGACCCACCCGCTCCCGCCCATGCCTCGCACAGATGCGTAAACGAGATAGAGACATTTTTCGTTTTGCCACAAAGTTAAAAACTCGTTATTCGCGGGCGCCAAGTTAAGGAACTCGCCATTGTGCCGTAGATTTATCGCAGTATCCTCGAAATCACTTCTATGACTAGGTCATTACTCGTAATCTGTTACGGTGAACTTTGTTTTTGTTAGCTTAGCACCTCGTAGATGACTGAGATAGGAAGCCAGACCTTATACCATGAAGTTCGACATTCAAACTTCGTATCAAGCAGTCCCGCTCACGCTAACTATTTAATATGAGAGTAAAAAGGACGTTATGATATTAATTTCGAATTTTAGTGTAACCTGCCAGTTGCCAGTGGCGCCTGGGGGTTAAAAAAAAATGGCGTCTTCTGAGTTTCACTAAAAACCAGGGTAGCTCTATACCTCGAAATACGAAAATTATATAACGCCATCTAGTGATATTTCGCCTATCTTTTAGCCCTCATTGGGTATAGTTTCCTGGGGGAAAACAATTGCTCGGCATATTTAGTACACGTCAGTGATCATCAGAAATTGTTAGATGCCATTGTTCGTTTGTCAATTGAACAAAAATGACAATGATGAAGTGCATGCTGATAATGATGTATGGTTGTGAAGCTTGGATACTACCGTTCAAAAAAGAGAATAAGCTGCTAGTGACAAAACGGAGAATTCTGCGGAAGATTCTGGGGCTGACTCAGAGAAGACGGTAGCTAAAGAATAAGAAAGAATAGGGAAATTGAGGAGCTGGTATAGGAAGACCCATTGTTATAGGCAGACCAAGGCGTCCAGACTCTGGATTGGGCACGTAAAAAGGTTGGGAGAGGATCGAGCCGTGAAGAGAGCGTACTTGGGACGACCGAGTGGACGTAGGCCGGTTGGGTCGTCTAGGTAACGCTGGAGGGACGAGGTCCTGAAAGAACTTTTGGACCTCGGTGTCAAAGGCTGGCCAGAGCTGGCTCAAGATGGCAAAGCCTCTGGTTCTGGTTTTGGAGGCCAAGACCCACTTTGGGTCACTGCGCCCTGATAGTAAGTAAGTGCATCAAAATTCGGGCGGGAGATGGCCGTGACGTCACTCCTTAGTAAAAAGTGTACGTAAGTGTGACGTCACACGGAACTTAAAAACTGGCTAATTCAATTATTTTTCTGTAATTAACGAAGAAATAATAAGTGTCCATTTTTTCCTGATTTAAAAAAAATTAAGAAGTTATCAAATTCCGTCATATTTTTCTGTTTTTTACCTCAGAACTCCTTCGTAGGAACTCCGTCATTTATTAACTGACAGTTTTTTTTCCTTAAATCCGCTATAACAAAATTAATAAAATTTTATAGCAAAAAATTGAACCGACTACAAAAAAACATGAAAATAATTTTCTACCAGCCTGAAGTCAGTCGGTGCCTCAGTACGAGCCAGCACGAGTGGACCTATAGTCATCTACCTCACCTCCATACCTACTATTTTTATTTCAACCACTCCTGCTGGCTCGTGCTGAGGCACCGACATCAGTATCCTTAGTGTAAGTTTTCGGTTACAAAATACCTACGTCTCGATCGCGTTCGCGTTAAAATCTCAATTTGTATGGAAACACGAACATCGCAAACGTTCCGCTAGAGGCGCTGTTCGTGATTCCATACAAGTTGAGATTTTAACGCGAACGCGATCGAGACGTATTTTGTAACCGAAAAATTACACTAAGGGTACAGACTGATAGAAAATTATCTTCATGGTATTTTGTAGTCGGTTCAATTTTCTATTATAATTTTTATTTTACGCTTTTTAGTGTACTTAAAAGATCTAAGATACAATAGTTTAATGTCAATTGCTCATCACTTTTGACGAAAAATTGCTTTTTCCGATGCAGAGACGTTCATTATTGAGGAGTCCTGGTGCTTCATCACCCGTTCCATTTCACCATATGCATTACGATGAGGATAAATTACTTAGAAACTGTGTCAAAGTAATTAAAATTCAACCCGTGAAATTCTTGTTATTGAGTAGTAACTCCGATGGTCAACTGTGGTTTTCATCATCAGTTCCACTTCACCAAATGATGATTTTCAAGAGTTCGAATTTTGCATTTCGTTGTACCTATAGGGCCTGGTACGCACTTGCGTCTCTTCACTGGCAAAACTGTTTAGAACCACTTTAGAAAGAGCCTTACTTTGTAATGTTTTCGATATTTCATTATTTATTGGCAACAAAAAAAAAACAACAATTGTAACCCTTAATTTTATAGTTATTGCGTAATTAGTGCGTAAAAACACGAAAAAAAAAGCGAGACGCACTTTATTCGCACTAATAAAACAGCTAGAAACATATGCGAAGAACTGGCTTCCACATATAAATATGTAATACGGATACGGCGTCTGTATTCTGAATTTTAGTGGCGATTTGAAAATGAATACAAATTGAAGTTGAAAAGGGATTTCACGGAGTAGGAGTGCGCGTAGTTTTAATGAACAGTTTTATGACAGACGGACCGACAACATCGCGAGAGTCATAGACAACGTTGATACAGGAGGCAAGCTGTTATTCATTGTGGTGTTTTAAAAGGAGTCTTGGATTTACAGTGGATGTCTTCAGTTGATGTTGAACGAGTGGTAATAAATATGGACATTGGAGTCTTGAAGTCCTTGTAGCTTAGTGATTTGACCTACATAAATTACCTCTCAAGCAGAGGTCTCAAGTCCGAGCCTATACCTCCAGATTTTTCTCTGAAGGATAGAAGGAGTTTCTCTGAAGAAAATAATCGGACACAGAACTGAGGTCATTTAGCAAGTTGCAGTGGCCATGGGTTAGCCATATCTGCCAAAGAATCAAAAACTGATGGAGTAAACGAGTTCTTGAGTGGAGACGACCGCATCTCCACAAACGTTGTATTAGGACACCCTCTGATTAGGTGGAGTAACGATTTGCGAAAGGCTTCTGTCGGATGGATGGCGCTCATTGAGGAAGGTCTATGTCCAGCTATGACTTGCTATAGGCTGTTGATGATGATTGGGCCCTCGTGGTTTAAGCTATCTCTTTCCAAATGAAAATGAGTGAGAAGTATGTAGCCGGAGATGGTGAGAGTTTGTGGTAGATTGCCCAGCGGCCTCAGAATACGGCCCCAGAGCTCCCTTAGATATATTTTATGGAGAGTGCGCTACGCTCTTTTTGCAATAGCTGCCAGAAGGTGCTGGCCCTACCCTTCATATTTACGATAAAGTCGTGAGCAGAAATATAATATACGGGTGTGTTTTTGTCGATAAGCGTCTGATACTCGATA
>NC_133483.1:21831146-21877831 GCF_025370935.1 Choristoneura fumiferana
ATCCACAAAGCGAAGAAAGAGTTAAATGGTTCCTTAAAAAGATGCCATTGAAAAACATTAGGGTGTGTTGATAAAAACGTGTTGCTAAATTGAACTTTGAAAAATGACAACGTCCGGGGTTTTCCAGCTTTCTTAAATCGTTTAGGTTGTTCGCATTTTTTTTATTAACACAATAGTATAATTATATATATCATTATATTATTATTTTAACAACATACTACTCAGAAGCTCCATGCTTCCTTCATTCGGCTCTACAGTTTAGACCCACCCGCTCCCGCCCATGCCTCGCACAGATGCGTAAACGAGATAGAGACATTTTTCGTTTTGCCACAAAGTTAAAAACTCGTTATTCGCGGGCGCCAAGTTAAGGAACTCGCCATTGTGCCGTAGATTTATCGCAGTATCCTCGAAATCACTTCTATGACTAGGTCATTACTCGTAATCTGTTACGGTGAACTTTGTTTTTGTTAGCTTAGCACCTCGTAGATGACTGAGATAGGAAGCCAGACCTTATACTATGAAGTTCGACATTCAAACTTCATATCAAGCCGTCCCGCTCACGCTAACTATTTAATATGAGAGTAAAAAGGACGTTATGATATTAATTTCGAATTTTAGTGTAACCTGCCAGTTGCCAGTGGCGCCTGGGGGTTAAAAAATTTGGCGTCTTCCGAGTTTCACTAAAAACCAGGGTAGCTCTATACTTCGAAATACGTAATAGTACATTGTGTCTTAAGGGCGGTAAATAAGGAATTACGAACGAGAGTCTATTAGAAGCCCGAAGTCGAAGACTGAGGGCTTTAACGAGTCGATGTTCGTAATTCTAGTACCGCCCATGCGACATACAATGTTTTTCATCACATTTGCAAGTAAAATTTTATATTTGTAAAAGAAAAAATATAGTTCTTCCAAATATTTGCGATACCTTAGGCTGTGCTCTTGGCAGCGTCGCCCTCAACCTCCCTCGGCATGCGCCACAACGTGCGTGTGCATGTAGACCATGTAGTTCTGCAGCAGGAGCGCGCGCACGGGCACGGCGCAGTGCCATCAGTACGGGCACGGACTCATTTACCGACCTTGGACTTCTTGGCAAGAAAATGTCTACGCGCAATGACTCATTTACCGACCACGGGTTTCATGACAAGCACATTAAGGTCGAGGGTTTTATTTGGGGGGTTGCAACCAAGGTAGCCTGCATGTTATGACACTGTTTACGAGCAAGTGTGATGAAAATCGTATAACGCCATCTAGTGATATTTCGCCTATCTTTTAGCCCTCATTGGGTATAGTTTCCTGGGGGAAAACAATTGCTCGGCATATTTAGTACACGTCAGTGATCATCAGAAAATGTTGGATGCCATTGTTCGTTTGTCAATTGAACAAAAATGACAATGATGAAGTGCATGCTGATAATGATGTACGGTTGTGAAGCTTGGATACTACCGCTCAAAAAAGAGAATAAGTTGCTAGTGGCAAAACGGAGAATTCTGCGGAAGATTCTGGGGCTGACTCAGAGAGAAGACGGTAGCTAAAGAATAAGAAAGAATAGGGAAATTGAGGAACTGGTATAGGAAGACCCAATGTTATAGGCAGACCAAGGCGTCCAGACTCTGGATTGGGCACGTAGAAAGGTTGGGAGAGGATCGAGCCGTGAAGAGAGCGTACTTGGGACGACCGAGTGGACGTAGGCCGGTTGGTCGTCCTAGGTAACGCTGGAGGGACGAGGTCCTGAAAGAACTTTTGGACCTCGGTGTCAAAGGCTGGCCAGAGCTGGCTCAAGATGGCAAAGCCTCTGGTTCTGGTTTTGGAGGCCAAGACCCACTTTGGGTCACTGCGCCCTGATAGTAAGTAAGTGCATCAAAATTCGGGCGGGAGATGGCCGTGACGTCACTCCTTAGTAAAAAGTGTACGTAAGTGTGACGTCACACGGAACTTAAAAACTGGCTAATTCAATTATTTTTTCTGTAATTAACGAAGAAATAATAAGTGTCCATTTTTTTCCTGATTTAAAAAAATTAAGAAGTTATCAATTCCGTCATATTTTTCTGTTTTTTACCTCAGAACTCCTTCGTAGGAACTCCGTCATTTATTAACTGACAGTTTTTTTTCCTTAAATCCGCTATAACAAAATTAATAAAATTTTATAGCAAAAAATTGAACCGACTACAAAAAAACATGAAAATAATTTTCTACCAGTCTGAAGTCGGTGCCTCAGCACGAGCCAGCAGGAGTGGACCTATAGTCATCTACCTCACCTCCATACCTACTATTTTTATTTCAACCACTCCTGCTGGCTCGTGCTGAGGCACCGACATCAGTATCCTTAGTGTAAGTTTTCGGTTACAAAATACCTACGTCTCGATCGCGTTCGCGTTAAAATCTCAATTTGTATGGAAACACGAACATCGCAAACGTTCCGCTAGAGGCGCTGTTCGTGATTCCATACAAGTTGAGATTTTAACGCGAACGCGATCGAGACGTATTTTGTAACCGAAAAATTACACTAAGGGTACAGACTGATAGAAAATTATCTTCATGGTATTTTGTAGTCGGTTCAATTTTCTATTATAATTTTTATTTTACGCTTTTTAGTGTACTTAAAAGATCTAAGATACAATAGTTTAATGTCAATTGCTCATCACTTTTGACGATAAATTGCTTTTTCCGATGCAGAGACGTTCATTATTGAGGAGTCCTGGTGCTTCATCACCCGTTCCATTTCACCATATGCATTACGATGAGCATAAATTACTTAGAAACTGTGTCAAAGTAATTAAAAGTCAACCCGTGAAATACTTGTTATTGAGTAGTAACTCCGATGGTCAACTGTGGTTTTCATCATCAGTTCCACTTCACCAAATGATGATTTTCAAGAGCAAATGCACGGGTTACTACTAAATACTCGTATATCCAATCTACTATATGTAGGTGTCCCTACAACATATGAAGAGTCCCCTCGATTTCCTTAAGATCCAATCACACAAACCGCAACCGAAAATCATAGTTGGCATCGTACCGTCTCTCTCACTCTCGTATTAAATATTATTAGCATCAGCGGGACAACAAGACACGAAGTTCGAATTTTGCATTTCGTTGTACCTATAGGGCCTGGTACGCACTTGCGTCTCTTCACTGGCAAAACTGTTTAGAACCACTTTAGAAGGAGCCTTACTTTGTAATGTTTTCGATATTTCATTATTTATTGGCAACAAAAAAAAACAACAATTGTAACCCTTAATTTTATAGTTATTGCGTAATTAGTGCGTAAAACACGAAAAAAAAGTGAGACGCACTTTATTCGCACTAATAAAACAGCTAGAAACATATGCGAAGAACTGGCTTCCACATATAAATATGTAATATGGATACGGCGTCTGTATTCTGAATTTTAGTGGCGATTTGAAAATGAATACAAATTGAAGTTTAAAAGGGATTTCACGGAGTAGGAGTGGGCGTAGTTTTAATGAACAGTTTTATGACAGACAGACCGACAACATCGCGAGAGTCGTAGACAACGTTGATACAGGAGGCAAGCTGTTATTCATTGTGGAGGAGTCTTGGATTTACAGTGGATGTCTTCAGCTGATGTTGAACGAGTGGTAATAAATATGAACATTGGAGTCTTGAAGTCCTGGTAGCTTAGTGCTTTAACCTACATAAATTACCTCTCGAGCAGAGGTCTCAAGTCCGGGCCTATATCTCCAGATTTTTCTTTGAAGGATAGAAGGATTTTCTCTGAAAAACATAATCGGACACAGAACTGAGGTCATTCAGCAAGTTGCAGTGGCCATGGGTTGGCCATATCTGCCAAAAAATCAAAATCCGATGTAGTAAACGAGTTGACCGCATCTCCACAAACGGTGTTAGGACACTATCTGATTAGGTGGAGTAACGATTTGCGAAAGGCTTCTGTCTGATGGATGGCGCTCATTGAGGAAGGTCTATGTCCAGCTATGACTTGCTATAGGCTGTTGATGATGATTGGGCCCTCGTGGCTTAAGCTATCTCTTTTTAAATGAAGGTGAGTGAGAAGTATGTAGCCGGAGATGGTGAGAGATTGCGGTAGATTGCCCAGCGGACTCAGAATACGGCCCCAGAGCTCCCTTAGATATATTTTATGGAGAGTGCGCTACGCTCTTTTTGCAATAGCTGCCAGAAGGTGCTGCCCTACCCTTCATATTTACGATAAAGTCGTGAGCAGAAATATAATATACGGGTGTGTTTTTTGTCGATAAGCGTCTGATACTCGATACGGGATCGGTTACGTGTGTATTTGTACGTTTTGTTTATTGCTATAATAACAACTAATATATGCAAAGTTTTACCGTGACGCTGGCTTATCGAAATATATTTCGGGTTGTTATATTTTTAGGGTTTTGTATCTCAAAAAGAAAAAATGGAATCCTTATAAGATAAGATGGGTAATTTTATTGTCCGTTTGTCAAACTCTTTTTTCTCAGGAACGTGTGGAGTTATCAAGCTGAAACTAATATAAAAACCATATTGATCACAAGAAAATCTATTTGAAATGTGTGGAATGAACACGGGAGCACAATCGAGAGTTCCTGACAAACCTTTTCGTTGTACAGAACGAGTCCACGGGACTGCGATTCGGACACAACAGGGCAAGTCTATTTTATAAAATTATTCATTGAATTTTATCTTTTTACAAGATATATTTCTGAATGATTATTGTTCATCATGAATGATTTTCATAGTTTAATGATTTATTGTTTATAAAAAAATCTCTGAATACAAAAACTTGTGTGAGATTGCAAGTAATTTTTTTTATATTCAAGACCAAACGAAGTTTCCAAAATTCTCCAAATAAATGAACAATATTCGATTCCAGCGAAGCGCAATACCATTTTTAAAAAAGGAAAGTGAAAAATGCTCTCATTACTTTAATTAACTACGTCCCTCTTTCTATTAAGTTGCAGTTACAAATTAAGAAGTGGAAAAGCGTCGTAATCGGATTGGAGCTAAAGGTTTGTGTAAACATGGTAACGAAGTGTCGGCGGAGGAGGAGGAAAGCTGTGGAGTGGGTATCGAGATCTAAACACATGAAGAAAATCATGAGGCTTCTTTTGACTTAATACATGGTGCTAATTTACTAGGTACGAATCAACCAAGTTTTACTAACTGATTAATTTCGAGACTTTTCGTTTCCTAATTGTTTTATATTTTTGAAACTATAAATGTTTCAGGATTTTTATAAAACTAACCTAACCTAAAGGGTTCTGCACGATGGCCCTGAAAAGAAATCCTGAAATATTTACAGTTTTAGAGTTTGCGAAATGTAAAGTTGCGTAATGAAACAGCTTACCAAATGTTAATTGCGAAATGTACGGATACCGTCAACCAAGTACCAAAAAAGGTACTGTCAGCTCTAAAAATATTGATACCCAGCAGTGGGATACCTTATTTATTTGCACCTTATATGATTCTCACGGTCAGACACAGGCTTCCGCACTGAATGAAGCTTCCACGCGAGCACAGTGCGAATTGGGAAATTCACAAATACCATTGAATTACTTCACAGGTGTGTGCAGGTTTCCTTACGATGCTTTCCTTCACCGTAAAGCTCGTGGTAAATTTCAAATTTTATTTCGCACATGAATTTCGAAAAACACAGAGGTGCGGATCGGGGTTTGAACCCACGAACCTCTGCTTGAGAGGCGATAGGTCAAACAACTAGGCCACCACGGCTTACTGCACGTCGCGTAGGTACTTAAAAGTTTTTTTTAAGTTTGACAGTGAATTAAATTACCGCCTCTACCCTTCTTCTTCCATGTTCCCTGGTGATTACTGCAACGGCAAATGGTGCGATGCGACTACGAAGTTGCATGGCCGTCGCAGGCGCCATTTGTATAAGCCTATAGACACTCAGGATCTAGCGCCTCTTTTCAACATGTTTTTTTACAAGCTTTTACTGCAAATACAACAAACTAAGGTACAAATACGACAAAGTAGTTATATACCCCTAACTATGTTGAAAACTGTCGAGATATTTAGCCTTTACCTAGAGAAGACCAAGGACAATACATACTTACTCAAATTTAAATCCTTGCGAACAATAAATCTATTAAGTAGAACAATACATAGTAAGGTAATTATTGCTAGTTGCGGAGTCGGTGCCTATTATTATTAATAATAATAATAATAATAATCCCAGCCTATATACGTTCCACTGCTGGGCACAAGACTCCTCTCAGAAAGAGATGGCTTGGGCCTCAGTTCCCACGCGGGCCCAGTGCGGATTGGGAACTTCACACACACCATTGAATTGCTTCGCAGGTTTATGCAGGTTTCCTCACGATGTTTTCCTTCACCGTAAAGCTCGTGGTAAATTTCAAATGTAATTTCGCACATGAATTCAGAAAAACTCAGAGGTGCGAGCCGAGGTTTGAACTCACGATCCTATTATTATTAGATACGATTATTGTAACACGCTTTCATTGAGCTATCTTGTCTGACATCGACTCCAAAAATACCAATAAATGTATATTGTTTGTTCGCAAGGATATGAAATTGAGTAGAAGAGAAAAATGAGACGTGGAGAGTGGTGGTTTTCCCGTAACTTCCACACCACAGTACTGGAGGCCGGAGTTCCTAGCTGGTACTGTTCTCCGTTGTCACTTTGGTTCCTTAGTCCATTATTCGCTTTTTTCATATTCGGAAACAAAAGGAACAGTTTTATTTAAAAACCAAGCACGTTGCGGCAAATCAATTATCATTTCAGCTCAAATTAGGCAGAAGAAATGACTTGCTACTTAGACCAGTTGCCTTTTAGACGAAATGATAATAATCCACATTTCATACGATATAATTACCAAAACACTACTCAAATAAAGCTTAAATCTATCGGCAGCTCCTAAGTCCGCATGCCGTAGGGTATTTGTTATTCTCGTACCAAGTGTTACCCTTAAAAAGGCTTTCAACCTCCCACAATTAAGCATTCGCAGTGAAATTTTGATCTTAGCAGCAACACTTAGAGTGTAAAGCGTTAATAATTCAGTCGGCGGTTGGCTGGGACGAGTTATACGGGTCAGGAGATAGTGAAGACAGTGCCAGCTCACACGACGAGCTTCAAGATCCTGTACATTGGGCTTAGTCATTTTCATTTGTATTTATTACCACGGACTTGTTTGCAGAGTAAAGTAAAGTAAAAAAAAAGTATTTATTCATTCCACCACAAAGTACCACAAACAATACAGAGACAGTAAGTAAATCATGTTCTTAAAGTATTAGCTGGTAGACTTATGCAGTGGAGACTGGTGCCCGAACTAGGGGAAGCCTGTAAGTCGAGTCATCAGGTCAGGTTTCCTGTCCTCATATGCCTTTAACTACAGAGCAGATCAGATGTCTCTGATCTTCTGTAACTGTTCGTGCACAGACTAGTGACAAGTATTACAGTAAATTTTTTGTTGGTATTATACTAATGTCTCAGGACTTAATTGGGCATTTCTATCTACCTTTGTACCCTGGGTTTATCTCTCCAATTTCAATAAAATTTGGAAGGTAGGCTCAGCCCATGATTCCGATCTGGAAAAACAGGGTCTCCAGATGTGTCCCCAAATTATGATTGGTTTTTGAAGTATTTTTGTATTTTTTATTTAAACTCCAAATTTGTTACTTTTACGGGTATCCCGTGAAACCATATCGAAAATACAAACTGAGACATGGATGAATGGATTGTACGGATGCGTCCGTTACGAAAAATATTAAGAAAAAATCGTAACAAAACGGAAACATCCATACAATATTTTGGGGACACAATACCTGGAGACCCTGACATTCCAGCTTGGAATCATGGACTGAGTCTACCTCCCAAATTTTGTTAAAATCGGAGGGATATACTCAGGGTACAACGGTACATCTTATCTTATCTTGTCTTATGTTTAGAGGTCCTTGCGGATACACTTCGACCCGTAGGGATCTTTTGTGTAATTACCCCTCCTTCGCACTTACTCTATTGCCTTTATCACCTCGTCCATAAATTGGATGATTTGACGTAGCGGTAGTGCCTTAAAGTCTCCTGGTGCGGGGTATCCGTCGCCAAAGAGTCTCATTCTTGATCTGGCGAGGGCGTCACATTCACACATAACGTGTTCCATTGTTTCGTCTTCCTCGCCACATATTCTACAGACTTCATTGTCCTGTAGTCCCATCTTTACTAGTATGTGTTTGGGCATTTCTATGTACAACGGTACATAGAAATGCCCCATTCTGACTACTTGATTGCTAACTTACCTGACCTCGATTGCAGCAACCATGGTCACAGAGTAGACTAAAATGTAGGGTATCATTTTCGATTGTAAGTAGGTGCGTGATGTTTTCGAAGCTCTCTTCTGCATTGAATCCAGTGATAGGCAATGTAGGCACTAAAATAGGCAAATGTATCTTCAGATAACTCGCAGGATAAATATGAGTGTCGAAGTGGTTATGTGTCATTGCAAAAGAAAACATTGCATGCAGTAGTTTGGAAAGTGATACACTCGGCTTGTTACTATAGCACCTGCGCAATGTGGTGGAAAAGTCCCATGATATTTCATTTAGAAGTGAAAATCACAAAAATTTAAAACATTGACCCCCCGTTTCACCATCCATTGGTTAAATTTATTTGACGGATAAATGTGATGGCGTCTCTGTTTGTTTTATTCGAATAGAAGGAGACGGCATCACATGTAACCGTCAGTTAAAGTGGTATGGGTGGTGAAACATAAAATAAGCCACTTTTTGACTGACGTGTTAGTAAAAGATAGAACGAAGAAAGTGGAGATGATCACGTTGCAAGAATTTAGTATTGGTCATAATTAACATGGAGCATTAGTGAGTGTACCTACTGTTCTTAATACCACTACGCTAGTTCGCCCTTCTAGATTGTTGCTTTACGATTCCGGACTTATGAAGAATTGTTTAGGGTTAATGATAAATAACGCAATGGATGCTAGGAGACATGTGAACCCTTGGCCCGTATTTTCAAGGGTACGTTAGGGTATTCAAAATAGAAGATTGTCTAGGGAGTGCGAGGTGAATGTACTTGGTGTTATTTATTAGGTAGTTGGGGAAACTAAATCGTGTTCCATGGTGGAACCTTCTCATGATCAATATCAGTATGATTTCTGTGGCAAATGCATGGGATATTAACGTGCTTTAGTACAAAGGTACCCTGGTATGCAATTCATTTTTTGACTGTACCTGCTTATGTTGTTGTTGTTTTTGTAGTATTTTTATATTTTCTTCAAATTTCGATCCTTATTTAGCAAATTGAACGGAGACTGCGGATCGTCAACAAACGAGATGGACGGATGACCTGGTTAAAGCTGGATGAGCTGGTTCATGATGGAAGCAGACCATTTCCAACCGAAGAAACGGGTGTTCTATGAGGCAGGCCTATATCCAGTAGTGGACGTCCTACAGCTTATGATGAGGATGCACGTGGTCCAATTCATGTAATATTTTCAAAACCCATCACTACTATCCTTTTGCCAGCATCTAAACATGTTTTTAAAGTACTCCAAAGCTTCAACTTGTACGGACAAGTTTATATTTCGTATCCCGGCCGCGCCCGCTTAAATTATTCAGCGGTACGTGCCGGTACTATCTGAATTTAGTACAAGAGTAGTTGGTTTATCTCCCTGCTTCTGAGATACGTTTGATGCTGTCGAACAGGTCCTATACTACGAACGTGCAAAATTCGAACTTCGTATCTTGCCGTTTCGCTGACGCTAATGTTATTTAAAACGAGAGTGAGAGGGACGGTACGATACGAACTTCGATTTTCGAATTTTGTAGTAGCCCCCCTGTAACTGGCTTTCGTTGTCGTACTGTTTTAAATTCGTTTTGCTGCTTGTAAAGTGAACTCTTCGCGTCTGCTTTCTTTGATTCTAGAGATCATGTTGCGAGTAAAATGTGCACCAAAAATTACATCATTTCCATCATCCTAGCCTATATACATCCCACTATTGGGCACAGACCTCTTCTCAGAACCACGCAGGCCCGATGCGGATTAGGAACTTGACACACACAATTTTTAAATTTCGATTAACTCAGGATCTCGATCCCACGACCCTCAATAGGTCAAACTGCCACTGCATTTTTTAAATTACGTATATCAATTCGAAAACTGGGTATATAGGTGTACACTAATACATAGGTATAATAAATTCAACAATACACTGTCAACTATGGACAAAATTGTAAGCTGAGCTGTTAGGGTATTTTAAATAAACCCATATTAATTCAAACATGCCTGGGGCGGGGCTTACTTGAAGCAGGCTTTAGAGGATGACATTGTATGACCCGAAAATTTTGTATATTAATTAAGACTAAAAATATGTACACCAAAGTTGTTTATTCTATGTTCTCATGGTAAAACTTTATCCTCCTGAGACCCACGTCAAATTTGAATCTACATGTCAATCAGCAGGTCGACATTAGTTTTGCGGAATGTCCTAAATTTAGGACCTTACGAGGTTAAAATTCAGGAGCTACTTTGAACTTTTTGAACAGTTTACGCCATGTTCTTATTTTTTAGCCCATCTGTGGCAGTGAAATACCTACCTTCATAAATTACCTAACTTTTTACTTCATTTGCTCAATCGAGCTATGAATATTTGCGTTTTTATAACCATTTCTTAGACATGTTTTATCAAAATCGGTTCTGCCGTTTTTGAGATATTGAACTTTGAAGTGACACAGTTGGGGTTTTCCAACTTTTTGTAAATCTATCAAGTATGTAGCCCGAAAATTTCCTAAAGTAACCCCGTACGGCATTTTATCAAAAAATCTAGTCTTGTGATTTGTCAAGTCTATGGCTTTTCAAGCAAATGATCGTGGATTCGACTTCGTGCTCGCATCTTTGAGTTCTTCGGAATTTAGGTGCGAAATTACACTTGAAATTTTGCCTTTGAAAGCCTAATTAGGTGTAACAATTTGAATACTGAGAATCAAAACATAAAGCTAATATTTAAGTGAACATTTGAAATTTGAATCGGAAATCCCCGTGAATGAACTGAAAATGGAACTAAATACTAAAAGCTATCGCAGACTGAGAGGAGGCCTGTGTCCAGCTGTTTTAATTATATGGTGTTTTTTTCTTTGTGTACATTTAGGAAGTATTAAAGAACCGATTTTGGAAATTTTTACGCTAGTAAAAAAATATACTATTCCGTATCAACATAGGCTACTTTTTGTGGAAAACTTTTCGCTAGTCGAAGCCAAAGGAAAAAGCTATCATAATAACCTAATCAACGAAAAGTTGGAAAACCCCGACATTGTCACTTCAAAGTTCAATATCTCAAAATAGGCTTAACTGATTTTGATAAAACATGTCTAAGAACCATCGCTAGAAACCCTGCTTTCAAATAAAAAAATCCGCATCCAAATCGGTTCACTCGTTTAAGAGCTACGGTGCCACAAACAGACAGACAGACACGCATAGCGGTCAAACTTATAACACCCCTCTTTTTGCGTCGGGGGTTAAAAATAACCGAAGGGTTCCAAACTACTTTTTCATACCAATTAAAGTGTTATCTTAACTGAATAAAACGGCCCCCGTCCATCATCCTCGCGTGGCAAACTTTCCCCACTTTTGTGAACTTTAGATTTATCGCGCACCCTCTCAACACCCTTAATAGGGCTGAAGATCACACGATTATTTTTCAGGGCTGTTGACCAGAACTTAAGGCCGTGAAATATGGAGCTGGGGTTTCAAGGTTTAAAAAGAACAGTGCACTTTAATATGGTATTTGATATCCCGTATTATTGAAATACAGGCAATGTAGACAATACAGACAATGCTCGGCAAAGAAAAAAAAATGTGTTGAAAATTGGATCTATATTGATTTTGTGAAAAATCTATAAGTATATCTGCGTCTTTCCAAAACGCTTTTCTCTATGCAGCACGTATGGCGTTAGTCGCATGTGACGTACATACAAGTATGTAGAGAGTATTAAGTATTCTGCGTA
Source organism: Choristoneura fumiferana (assembly GCF_025370935.1). Lineage (NCBI taxonomy): Eukaryota > Metazoa > Arthropoda > Insecta > Lepidoptera > Tortricidae > Choristoneura > Choristoneura fumiferana. Next base: position 21,843,120 of record NC_133483.1, read on the forward strand.
ATCTTGAATTTCTAACCACTATAACTAGCTGTTACGTGTAATGTTAGCAGAGTTTAAAAAGTGTTTTTCTGTTCGATATCCTGCATTACCAAGCTTTAATTGAAAAAAATAATAAATTATATTAGAATACGGTATTCTAGTTTTATAGTACCTGGGCGACCGAGCTTTGCTCGGGCTAAAACTCGTTAATAAGCGTTTTCCCAGAGACAAGACCAAGCTAGATCGATTTATCGTCCCCGAAAACCCCTACATACCAAATTTCATCGAAATCGTTAAAGCCGTTTTCGAGATCCCCGAAATATATATTAAAAGGTATTAGATAGATTGGTAGCAGATCATCATCATAATCCCAGCCTATATACGTCCCACTGCAGGGCACAGGCCTCCCCTCAGAATGAGAGGGCTTGGGCAGTAGTTCCCACGCGGGCCCAGTGCGGATTGGGAACTTCACACACACCATTGAATTGCTTCGCAGGTTTGTGCAGGTTTCCTCACGATGTTTTCCTTCACCGTAAAGCTCGTGGTAAATTTCAAATGTAATTCCGCACATGAATTTCGAAAAACTCAGAAGTGCGAGTCGGGGTTTGGAACCACGATCCTCTGCTTGAGAGGCCATAAGTCAAACCACTCGGCCACCACGGCTCAAGCAGCAGCAGTTGGTAGCAGATACCATCAGTCAAATATGTGGTCTATAGTGTCTGTCAACTTGAAAGTTCGACTTTAGCGACATTGACAAAAATTGGTAGACCACTTACCTATTTGGCTTATGGTACCTCTTAGTAACTCTGATCAGGTACGTACGTAATCAATCAGGTATGTACGTAATCTGTGTTTTACTTCCCGTGGTGATTAAACTACTATTAGTTTCAGTGCGATGCATGCGAAATTACGGGTAATAGCTATAATTAAAAATTCAAGTAACTAAAATAATAATCGGTTGAGCAAAAATATTTGCAAGTGAATAATTATATTAATGTGGATATTTAAATTACTGCTGTATTTAATTAATCTCGGCAGTAAATGGATATAATAATTTGCATATTAAATGCAAAACGAGCTTTTAATTTCAGAACGTAATGAAATATTTTGAAAGCAACGACATAAATGAACAATTGTTTTTACATCACACTTGCTGGTAAACAGTGTCGTATTATTACCCCTATACCTATGTGCTTGTCATGAAACAAGGTCGGTAAATGAGTCGTTGCGCGTACAAATTTTATTGTCATATGAAGCCTAAGGTCGGTAAATGAGTCATTGCGCGTTCTAATTTTTTGGTCATGAAGCCTTCAAGACACGATTCCCGTTTACTTACATACCTACAAATGTGTACGGAACCCTCGGTGCGCGAGTCCGACTCGCACTTGCCCGGTTTTTGAACTTACGTGTTCTTTGAGCTATGTCGATGACTCTTTGGTAAATTACATACTTGAGGTCTTGAAAACTGTACTCAATATGATTATGACAAAGCGAGGAAGGTTTTTCCATCGGTGTGCACGTACGTTCAACTTGGAGCGGGATCCGTACAATTCTGAACAAAGTTGTAAATTGTCGAAACGACGTGAAATGATTGTAAATAGCCGGGAATAGCTTAAAACACGAGTTTTGTATTGAGCAACAATAGTGCGCTTGTTATTGGCAGTTAGGTAGAGAGCATACGAGTTGCAATTTGAGACGGGACCGCTCGAGATTAGACCTATTTATTTTGTACTAAATTTTCTTAGTCTCGTGACAGATTGGGCGTGGTTTTTTTTAGTTTATGTGGATTAGTATTGAACCTCCTTAACTAGTTTCTTGCGAAAATAGTGGGAATAAGAATAAGAAATCTTTATTTCGCATAAATAACAAGTACAAAAATGTTTCCCGTGTGGTGCCGGGTAATTCCCGTGTGGTGCCGGGTAAGAATAGCACCACCCCCTTTCTTCCTGTGGGTGTCGTAAGAGTCGACTAAGGGAACAGGGTTGAAGTGTGTTGTGGGCGATGGGCTAGCAACCTGTCACTGCGATATCACTTTTGTCCATCTTTTATACCCACATTTATGCTAAAAGTGGTACTGGAACACAAGGTTTACGTGCTCTGCCTACCCCTTTTAGGGATAAAGGCGTGAATGTATGTATGTATGTACAAAAATGTTCATGCTAAGATGAAAAAGAGAAAAATAAATAGGAAATAAAATACAAATGAGAAAAAAGAGTCCACTCTGCACTTGTCGGGTCACAAAAGGCGGCTCGACGCTGATATTACGTGGATCCTGTGTCCTGTGTGTGGTGGTTTGCCTTCGCCTTCCACACTGCAGAGAGCTGGAATCCGGAGTTAGAAGTTGGCAATGAGAGTGCTGCTGACCTTTTTTTTTTAGATGGCAAACGAGCACTTTCTCATTAAGTCGCTTAGTTACCTTTTAAGATACTCACGGGAAGAGATTGGTCCGTCCAAACCGGGCACGGCATAGACTTGCACAGTACATGGCTGTAATTAAAAAGCGTCTTTAAAAGTTCTTATTACAAGTTCTATATCGTGATTATTATCTCCTTTTTAAAAGCTGGTTTGGCTCTTTATCTACAAAATAAAGTCCAAATGAACATTTTGGTGAGAGATTGCCTAAAACCTAATGCAACAAATAATATAATCGAATCTTACAAATTAGGTTTTCATCATCATCGCCATACCCGCCGCAAGACTCACTGTTGAACGTACTCGAAGTCTTAAAACTCAACTTCCATTCAAAACCTAAATTTAGGTACTTTTTGAAATTTATAATCATGTAGAGTTTATTTAACACCACTGCGCACCCGCCCAAACTACGTTCTCGTGCGATCCGTCATTTCTATCCCTAGTTAGTTACAATTCTCGCCACGGGCGGCTCGTAAAACGTGCGGCGTCACTGTCGCAGGTGCGCCCGAACATGTTCACAAGCATTATGCAGCGCGTAAATATTGCATCGGCGCAATTTCGAAAACGTGGGGTGCAGGCTTATGTTTTAGGATGTTGTGATTGGTCTATTGTCAGGAAACCCTAAAAATATAGGTGTCAAAAGGAATAACAGCCGTTAAAACAAGCCAAGTGCAAGTTTAATTCGCATACAAGTCACTCAGAAAAATTAAACGTGTTTCTTGTACGGAAGCCATCTTTTTTGTGTTGTTATAGCGGCTACAGTTAAATATAGATGACAACCAGCAAAGGTCTAGTACCTGAGTTCAGTTTGACACACTTCAGGTAAAACAATCATAAATGTTTCTTATTCTTCCAGAAACATATTTCTTGTTGGCGTGTATCAACAAAACTGTTTATTTACAGAACCACAACTAAGACACACCCACGCACACAACAAAAATTAATATGAAACAGTTTCACAAGCGGACATAAAGGTATAAAAAGCGAGTAAAATCGAAAATAACCATGTTTTTAGGTCAACTCAAACGAAAATCATTTTATTTCTTCAAATCATACAAAATTTCGATTCTGGTACACAGACTTCAGTTTCTTAATATACCGAACTTGGCCGCTAATATACTTGCGGTTTTTTGCCAGCAAAATTCGTGCGTGCCTCCCGATAAAGAAGGTAATTTTCAAATTGAACTTAGTCGGCAGACTGTGGGTTATTTTGTACCGAGCCTATGTCGGTTAAATTGAGAAGTTTTTGTGTAGTGGACATTGTTAGGGTTAAGTATGGATGATGAAGGGTTTGGGGCATTTTTTTTTGGTATTTTTTAATGTTATTGAGTACACTGTTAAACCTACTGCATAATGTGCCTAATGATTTTCCATCGGTAAAAATTAGATATCAATCGGAATACGACAGTACCCAAAGAGTCAATCAATTATTGTATTTCCATCCCAGCCTATAATATACGTCCCACTGCTGGGCACAGGCCTCCTCTCAGAACAAGAGGGCTTGGACCATAGTTCCCACGCGGGCCCAGTGTGGATTGGGAACTTCACACGCTCCATTGAATTGCTTCGCAGGTTTGTGCAGGTTTCCTCACTATGTTTTCCTTCACCGCAAAGCTCGTGGTTAATTTCAAATGTAATTCCGCACATGAATTTCGAAAAACTCAGAGGTGCGAGCCGGGGTTTGAACCCACGACCCTCTGCTTCAGAGGCGATAGGTCAAACCACTAGGCCACCACGGCTTTTTTTGTAACTATTGTATTAAATGAGTGATATTGTTACATACAGTAATATAGAACATTATTATTTTATATCAATGTCAAATGAACGATGGGTACGGAAGCTAATTGGCAGATCGCGTTAAATAAGAACATTTCCGATGAAATACACAAGTTTCGATACAAAACAGTTGTAGATTATGCAGATACATTGCCGACCTACTATAAAATATTATTATTTTATTCAATTTTCACATTTTGTGACATTCAATTGTTTTCCAATTTAATACTTTGACATGTACAATCTATGATGTAATTTTATAGTGAATGAATAAATAATCTATTCAGTAACTTTACCAGCGGTCTCACTTTTCACTCAAGTACCTTTTCAACATTTGTTTGGTATTCATTTAGTACCCTTAGTGTAAGTTTTCGGTTACAAAATACGTCTCGATCGCGTTCGCGTAAAATCTCAATTCGTATGTAAACACGAACAGCGCCTCTAGCGGAACGTTTGCTATGTTCGTGTTACCATACAAATTTGAGATTTTACGCGAACGCGATCGAGACGTATTTTGTAACCGAAAATTTACACTAAGGGTACTGGTCAACACGCACTACTTTTAATCCGATACAATACGCTAATCGCCCATTTAGTGGCAATTTTGACCCCAGACTGCAAACATACGGCAAAAACACAATATTTCTCATTATTTTCTCAAGAAAGCTTGAGTTAAATTAGTTTACGTTGTGACATCTTGCTCGCTAATCCTTGCACTGTTGTGTTGCGGCGTGGAGAGTAAGACAGCCGGTGAAATTACTGGCACTTGAGGTATCCCATCTTAGGCCTCTAGGTTGGCAACGCATCTGCAATACCCCTGGTGTTGCAGATGTTTATGGGCGGTGGTGATCTCTTACCATCAATAGACCCACTTGCTCGCTAGCCATCAATTTTAGTTTGCCAGCAATATTAAAAAAAAAACATTTTGGAGTTCATTAACCACTCATATTTTCGATATGGACTGTTCAGGATCTAATCAATTTTATTGCAAATGCCTAATCCCACTTATAATAAATGCGAAAGTTTGCAAGTCTGTTTGTTTGTTTGTTACTTCATCACGTCTAAACCGCTGAACTGATTTAGATGAAATTCGGTATAAGTACAGATAGTTTGCGCCCCGGGGAAGGGCATAGGATAGTTTTTATCCCGGAAAATTCCATAGTTCCCGTGGGATAGTCAAAACAGAATTCTACGCGGACGGAGCCACGGGTAACGGCTAGTACCTAATAATTTCAATGATTTAATAGGGACGCTGCTAATATCAGATACCCTGTAATAATAGCAAAGTTTAATAACAGAGATAATATTACCTTAGGAACTAAAATCCCTAATTAACCTGAGAAGCCTTTGTATGATGTAATTAAGCCTTTATACAGTATGTCTTCAGTCTCTCGGTGCTAGGTTTTTCGAATCAGATTAACGTATATTAATATCACATTTTGTTGAAAATAAAATATTACAACCATCACGTTATTGAAAACTTAATTGTTACTTTGATATCTCAGGCTCCTGTGATCTTAAGTTGCAACGGTAATCTGATTTATGTATGATTTACAGGATGATAATTAATACATTATAATGAAAACCTGAGACACACCAACAACCTTTTTTATTATATTAAGTTCCACTGCTGGACATAGGCCTCTTCCGTGGCGCGCCACAACACTGTATTATCACTCACTCTACATTAAGTTAGTTCATTGCATTTATTTTCGAAAACCCTATTGCAAAAATTATTCTCATTCTTAGCTTGGCAAAAATATTCCCATATTGGGAATTTAGTAATTCTACTTAATTTCTAATTGTACACTCATAATCTATAGATCTAATAAATTGTACAATATAAATATTTGTAACTGTATAACACAAAGGAGAATATATATGTTTGTATGGTGTTTAATGTAGGCACAATTTGTACAACACTGTAGCTGATTGTTCCACTGCACCTAGTCTATATCACTCTCTGAAACGTGCCATGGCGGGGTCCACATATAGGCGGTATTTTGGAGGGAGAGATACAATGTATGCAAGCAAACGGACTAGAGGCTAGATAAGGCGGTAAGTCAAGCGTAGTTCCAAAGAGTTATGACAGAGTGGCTCGCCGAGCGGTGCAATAAGTTGAATTATGCACAGAACTGCAGCGATACTTTGTTCTCGCGAAAACGGGGAGAATGGGGTGTCACGAGCGAGAGCGGCTAGCGGGGACATGCGATATAGTTACGGTGTGAGAAAAAAACTATATACCCTCAACGACCTCAAGTAAGTATATCAATTAAAACTAAAGGTAAAATTAACAGACGAGTGTGTGCTACAACTAAGTACGTAATGTGAAATAGCGAGCACTTTATCGACGTACTTGAATTGTTCAAAAAAGATTATTTTTTGTCAAAGAGATATTGAAAACGTTTAATCTGTGTGGGCCGCAAAGAGTTATTTTACATGTCTTTTTTAATCTAGAAGCGCTTTTGAAAAGGCCATTTTTCCAAAAAAAAATCGCTGTAAGAAACTTATTGTTGGCTGAAACTTTTTTTTAGATACAAAATATCACAATGCAATTTATAATGTAATGTATCTGTTATTGCATGATGCAATGACATAGTAATTAAAAATTATATAAAAATAAGATCCAGTTTCTAAATCGCTAACGCTCCCCGCTGATCTCAGCAGGCGTCCATTGTTCGTCTTCCCCAGGGTCCTCTAATACAGACTTACACCGAGCCGCAGTGTACGTTCAATTTAAACTTTAATATGCAACCGACTATGCCAAATTGGAAATAATGATCCAGGCACTCGATATACTTGGAGTTTGAATTTCGAGTTCAGGGATCTAATTATACACAAAAGCAAAAAAAAAACAATGATTTCATGCTGGAAACCAAAATCTTTGGATTATTGACATAAAAACAAATAAATATCGTGACTGCCTGACTTGTAACTTGGACTTTTTGGCAAAATCCTATTTTAATATCGTTTTATAGAACACTTATGTTAGAGGTAAGTTATTTCTAATTTTATTTTGTTTAATGGAATTTGTAAAATCATCTGGAGAAATTATTTAAAAAAACAGCCAAAATTAAATTTATAGTATTTCATGAAAAGAATTTAAAATAAAATGTCAAATATTTAACCGATACAGTGTTGAATCACATAAGCATTAAGGTCAAAACAACGAATAGACAGTCACCCTCTCTCTCTCTCTCTTTCGTAAGAAACATGTTTATTATAATATTATAGAACAATATGTACATGTTTATTACAAGAACTTTTTTTAGAAATCCATAAAATAATATTGCAAACGATACTCTTTTACGACGATAAACGAGTCACTACATACTAAAAAACTTAAAAAAGTAACGAATAAATTGGCTAGCACAACTCGTCGACTGCAGGCAATCCCTGGAGGAGGGCGCTAGCAAGGCATTCAAATTAATTGCTCTGTCCTGCAGATACGAAAAAAGGGAACTGGAGATTTTTTTTTTCCCGACTGCCCGAAGGAGGGTTATGTTTTTCGAGCGTATGTATGTATGTATGTATTGTATGTAAGTATGTATGTATGTATGTACTTATGTATGTATGTGGGTATGTAATGTCCATTTCTTTCGGTCCTCGCTGCAGCCTAAACGGCTGGACGGATTTGAACATATGAGGTATTATTGGATTCGTCATAACTGTCGGAGTGACATAGGGTTTATTATTATAATATTTCAATATGGCGTTTGCGAAATAAAAATATGACGGAGGAATAAAACTATATAATTTATTTTTTTTTATCATTTTATAAAGTAACTAATATAAAATAAACAATAATTTTTAATTTCATTATGTCACAAACTAATAAGTAACTAATACAATAATAATTTATTAAAAACAGTTATACAATTAAAAAAAAAAAAAATTTGTATACCTTGTAACAATATGGGTATCAAATGAAAGCTAAGAATTAGCCCATTCTAAATATACATGGGTAATAATACTTTTAGGGGCTCTTTCACCATCCATTAATTAGCGTTAACCGACGGTTAAATGTGATGCCGTCTCCGTCTATTCGAAATCAAATAGAGACGGCATCACACCTAACCACCAGTTAACACTAACCAATGGATGGTGAAACAGCCCCTTAATGTACCATTTTCTGTTAAAAAAAATATACCTCGTTGAGTTTCTTGCCGGATTCTTCTCAACAGAGGTTTTTCCGAACCGGTGGTAGATTTTTTTTGACATTCATAAGTGCTTGTTATAGCCTAAATTGAATAAAGATATTTTGACTTTGACGAAATATCAAAAAAGTAAAAAATAAAACTTTAAATTAAAAAATGAAAAAACCCGACTGCCTTAAAAACTAAAAGGAAGAAAATAAGTCTAGTGGTCTAGAACTGCCAAGTAGCTAATTTAAAGTTCAATAGTCAGGACCCATTCTAATCATAGCCAGCTCAAAAATTCTTGGTTAGGGAGGGGTCCCGACTGTTGAACTTTAAATTAGCTACTTAACAGAGTTCTAAACCACTAGACTTATTTTCTTCCTTTTAGTTTTTAAGGCAGTCGGGTTTTTTGTTTTTTTTTATTTATTTGTAATATTGATTTGCGGAATTCTTTATTTTTAATACGAAATAGTTTGATTCAACAGATAAGTTATTTTTTTTACTTTAGATGCACATTGAGCAATACACATAAAGATCAATGGAACTAACATCATGAATACGCAAAATGACCAATTGCGAAATGAGCAATACGTTAAATGAACAACACGCAAAATGACCAATAGGTATTCTCACATTCTGTCTGAACAGTTCTGACTGACGTTTCTTTTGTTTAATTATTTTTTTATTATACTGCGATCTAAATTTTGTTTCCTATAAATATTTTTATTAAAAAAAAATCAAAAGGTTCCTATCTCACAAAATATCATTGATGTTTCCAACAAACAATAAAACTCTCCACTTACACCCGTGCAATAAAAATAAACAGACAATAAAATTAATGCAAAAGCACCAAAAACTCGAGCATCTACAATCGCCCGCCCATCATTCACTTAACGCCCTGTATTTTGTAACGTTAACCACCTTCAGTCGGAACTATAAAAAGTATATTGCCGCTATAATACCATAGAATTCGCGGGTCGGGGTACAATAATAAAATTGTGAGTCCCGATAAGACCCGGGACGCGGGCGGAGGCCTATAAAAAATGAAATACGTCGTAAAATGTTATATAAACTACAGTTTATCTGCATAAAATAGATTTCATGGCTCCTGATTATCGACGAACGTTCGTCTTGTACTCAGGTGATAACATTAACCCTAAACTTGGCAAGTTGAGACAAGTGTGCTGAATTCAAGCCTCGTTGGATTCTTGTACTCGTAGAGCCAACAAAATTAACTTAAAAAAAAATACAAAAAGATGATCTAAAATTATGTATCTTATAAGATACCCTGCCAAGTTTAGGGTCATGTTATATTAAACAGTTTTTTGATTTTATAAAATCTAAGATTTCCTTGACGTACTCTTGACTCAAACTCCCTGACAATTGGGTCAAAAGTCTTTGACCAGTGTGTGTTGCCAGTGATGACGTACGGATCTGATGGCGTAGGCGCTACCGATAGGCCTCATGAGGAAGTTCAAGGTCACTCAGAAGGGCTATGGAGAGGGCTATGCTAGAGAACCAGAAATGATGATATCCGCAGTAGAACTAAGGTTACCGACAGAGCCCGAAGTATTGCGAAACTGAAGTGGCAGTAGGCGGGGCACATGCTTGCAGAACGGATGGCTGATGTGGTCAGAAGGTTCTCGCATGGCGTCCGCGGACCGGGAGACGAGCTGTCGGTAGGCCTCCAACAAGATGGAGCGAGACGACCTGGTTAAGATCGCGGGATCGCGGTGGCTGCGAAAAGCACAAGACTGGTCAGAGCGGAGAGTCTTGGGGGAGGTTTATGTCCAGCAGTGGACGTCTTTCGCTTTGCGATATGATGATGATGATGATGACCACTCGACCAGCGATGGAGAGAACTGCCCACTCTCGCATTAAGCCCCTTAGTCGCCCACACCCACGAAAAAGAGGTCCCGTCCTATACTAAAACCTAGCCCCGCAAGAATTAAACAACTAAAACCTGATCATCATCATCATCTCAGCCGTAGGACGTCCACTGTTAGACCTAGGCCTCCCTCATAGACCTCCAGTTGCTTCGATTGGCAACGGCTTGCATCCACCGTGAACCCGCGGCTTTAACCAGGTCATCCGTCCATCTCGTTGGTGGACGTCCTACGCTGCGCTTGCCGAGTCGCGGCCTCCACTCGAGAACTTTTCAGCCCCAACGGCCATCTGTTCTCCATGCTATATGGCCTGCATATAACTAAAACCTATTGTTGATAAAAAGAAAGAATTATTAAGTGATCAGATGAACATTGTTAAGATATTTTTTGTTGTTTATAACTTGCAGTTGCTTGCGTCTTCGTCTGCGGAGGATTCGGCTATCGCGCCCGCGGGAACTAAACATTTTTCGGTATGAAAACTACTATCCTATCTGTGTTCAAGGCCTCAAGCTATATCTATGTCAAATTTCATCAGGAAAGCGTAACTGCTTCCATTTTTTTTAATAACACATATATTTAAATTGCGTTCACAAGAATATTACATAGGTACTGACATATTTACATTACATTGTTTTGAATTAAATCACTTGGGAGCATACTCGTACCCGGTACACTGTCAAGCAATATTGTCCTTATTTTATACTCGTATCCAAGGCATTGTATATTTAATAACCCATTGTCCCCCATAACACAAGTTTATTCCACACAAGACTAATGCACACGGCCGAAACGTCGGGATGTCCGGACTAAAAAATGGGTTTATTCTCACCTTGGAGCATCGAATGATTTCCCTCAGGACGCGTGATGCAGTATCTGTTATACATACCGGTCTTACATTCGGGCGTTTTGAGCGGTGAAAAGTGGAATAAACTCATTTATTTTATTCAGTAGATAAGTTTTGTAAAAAAAGGTGAAGTACAAATTTGTGATCTACGATGTATCTTTTTATTACAAGCTTTTAATTAACTTGCAGTGTATGTATGTATGTATACTTAGTGCAATCCACGAAGACGCGTGATTTTGTCAAAATTAGACATTAATGTCATTGTATTAAGAACCACGGCACGCGTCATCGTGAATGACTCTACCTAAACGGGTCAAATATTGCTTGTTTAATTTGACGTACTTCCAGTGATCGGATCGACTTGCAATTTGGTATACTTCTGTTACTTTGGTAACAACTAAATAATCTGGCAGTGATATCTTGCTAGTTCAGCCAGGATCATCTCCGCAGGACGGAACTCCTCAATGGTTAATGACGTAGACTTGAAATTTGGTACAGAAATGTGGTTTAGATGACAAGGCAAGAACATTTAATCAAAAGTACAGTTAGCTAAAAAGCTTGTACTAAAAATGTTTTTTAACAACTTATTTTATTGCGTAGGTAGATTTTCTAAGAAAATGGCGAAGTGTGAATATGACTCGTGCACTGAGAGTTCCTTGTTAATTTAAAAAATATTTTTATAACCTTCAAAATTTTCAATAATTTCGAAGTTAATGCCTCAGCTATGGCTGAACCGATTTTAATAAATCATAGCTAAGAACTACCGAAAGGAATACAAGGAAGGATACGGAAATTCGTCGAAGAACTAAAGCCACCGACATACGAGTAGCTGTAAAAATATTCAAGTTGAAGTGGCAATGGACAGGCCACATCGCTCGAAGAACAGATAACCGTTGAAGAAGAAAAGGCCTCGAGTGGCGACCACAAACCGGTAGACAAAGCGTTGGCAGGCTTCCCACTAGGTGGACTGACGACATCGTGAGAATCACGGGATACGGTGAATGCAAGTGGCGAGTTGTCGTTCATAGCTCGTAGAATTGCGAAACTTAAGTGGCAGTGGGCAGGGCACATTGCTCGCAGTACTGATGGGCGATGGGGTCAGAAGGTTCTCGAATGGCATCCGCGGACCGGGAGACGAGCTGTCGGTAGACCTCCAACAAGATGGAGCGAGGATGGAGGATCGCGGGAGCGCGGTGGACGCGGAAAGCACAAGACCGGTCTGAGTGGAGAGCCTTGGGGGAGGCCTATGTCCAGCAGTGGACGTCTTTCGGCTGACATGATGATGACGATACATTCAACTCTAACAAAGAACTTTTTTAATCTCCGTCATCCAAAAATTAGATTTCAACTAGAAACTTCAAAGCTATCGGATAAACTTTCATCCAAACAAATTTTCATTTAAAATTCTATAAATTCCGGAAGCGAATTACATTTCGTGTCTTGACGCATAGCCTGTGACTCGCCAAGCGAGAATAGCTCTTAATTAGCGTGATTTTAAGGGCCCTAGTTGCGGGTTTTTGCCGCGACCCTTGACAATTATGAGAGCTGCACGCTAGAGTTTTAAGGTGTGGGACAAATGATGATAAAGTAGAGAATCAAAATAAAAAGTAAAAAATAAAACATTTTAATGGCAACTGCCTAACTTAACCATAAGACTACGGAAGCCAATTTTGGTCATCATCATCATCAGCCAGAAGACGTCCACTGCTGAACAAAGGCTCCCCCTTAGAACGCCACAATGAACGACAACTCGCCACTTGCAATCACCTGTTGCCTGCAATTCTCACGATGTCGTCAATCCAGCTAGTGGGACGCCTGCCAACGCTTCGTCTTCCGGTTCGCGGTCACCACTCGAGAACTTTTCTCCCCCAACGGTTATCTGTTCTTCAAGCGATGTGTCCCGCCCACTTCAACTTGCATATTTTTACAGCTATGTCGGTGACTTTAGTTCTTCGACGAATTTCCGTATCCTTCATTGTACTCCTTGCGGTAGTTCTTAGCTATGTTTTATTATTTAAACTTCAATTTTCTATTTCTATTTGCTATTCACTATCCGTGATGGTTTTTTTGGGTTTTATTTAGGTCATCATCATCATAATACATCCATTGTTAAACACAGGCTACCCATATAGACCTCTAGTTGCATCGGTTGGAAGGTGGAGACCTTGAACTCACGGTTTTAACCAGATCTGTTTACGTTTATTTTATTTACAAGCTTTTATTTAACTTGGCCCGTTTTTTGTTTGGTTCGAATCTTGGAAACAAAATTTGATCAATTTCCAGTGCTTGGATTGACTTGAAAATTGGCATACCTACTAAAGTAAATCTGGTGATAATACAATAATCTGGCAGTGACATCCTGGTGGTCCAGCCAATATCGTCTCCGCAGGACGGAACTCTTCAATGGTTAATGGCATTGACTTGAAATTTGGTACGGAAATGTAGTTCGGATGACAACAGTCGGCATAAAAGCATGTATTAAAAATGACATTTAAAAAAGAACTTATTTTTCGTTTCAAATCTTGTTTTTGTTACAACAGTACACAGGAAAGTAAAATATTAATTCATAGTTTGTAGCTACAGGCGATCACTTGGGCCATTTTATAAGGTGAAAATAGAAAGTTCTACGAGACGCTGGAGGGAAAATTTAAAGCTTTCATTTAAGTTAGTTTATTTTTTCAAGTGTTGAACAATTTATGCCATTTTCTTAATGCTGCACATCTGAAATAATATTTCTAGACGGAAACATGGCCTTTTGGATGGCAAACTTATAAAGAATAAAACGATTTACCTGTAGTTAAATATGTACCTGGGTGAATGGGTACTGGCAGAATACCAGCGCTGCGGCTTACCGCAGCACAATGCTGAGCCAGCGCCTGTTCTTCAGTGCATCACCCATGGCTTCGCATTTATGTGTCTGATCTGTTTAATTGTTACTTAATTTATGTTTTTATTTGCTATCGTAAGTACTTTGTTTCGGGCATAATTTTAAGTGTTGAATTGTTAGTTTTATTACTCTTAAGTAACTAAGCCATGTCTTTGTTTAGAAGAATAAGAATCATATCTATCTATCTATCTATCTACCTACTTAATTTATTTTGTCTCAGAAAGAGAGAGCTGTGCTTAGAAGTGGGATGTGTACAGGCTGGGATGATGATGATGAAATAATTTGAATGATAATAGTGTATAGAGGCTGGAAAAAAGTTATGGGCTCTGGAGGTAAACTAACATATATTTTTAGTTTATCATCAATTCTTATACGAAGAACAGATAAATTATTTATTAAGCTATACAAATTTTAAGTGTATTACACGGAGAAAAAGGACTTCTTTGACCAAAAATATTCGTAGTCTCAGGAATATTGTTTAAATCCCAGTAATTATTTTCTTTAAGTAAGATTTAAGGAAGTTTTAACTCAAGACAATATTTGTCTTCATCCAATACAATATGGCGTCCGGCTATATACGAAATATCAAATGAATACGAAATGTCTTGACCAAGGGTATATTGTTTTAATCTAAGACATCCCTTATTTCCGTGTATACACAGATTAGTTAGGCTGTGTTTAGGTTGGGGGTGCCAAAGCTCATATAAAATTGCTAATTCGATTATTGAAACTTCGAAAATGTATCTTATACAATTTTACATCCCAATGATCATTATATATTTTTATTTTAGACAACAATCATTGGAACTCCGTATTTATTGTATTCATAATGTCATTTAAATACCTCTGTTACTACAATTTATGTATATATCATTATTCAACATATCGATTTCAGGTAATACAATTTGATATTATATACGTTTTAAAGTATACCTTTGTTTATTCCTAATCTATTCATACATAATAGTTGATGGCTTTTTAAATGCGAATATCTGGGTAAATATTATGGGAACTATATTTTTTGTCACTTAAATTTAGATTTGTTACGAAACTGCGATACCCTAAATTATTATATTTATCCCTAAGAAATATATTGGTTCCTTAATGCGATGCTTCTACCTATTCTAATAAGGCAGGTCCGGTTAGGTACGACGACGAGCGAAGCGAGGAGGAGTGTTAGGTAGAACTGTGACCCACAGTGCAAGAGCCGAGCGAGCGAAGCGAGCGTGCCGCGGGAGCGGCCGGCGAAGTGCCAGAACCGAACATTTTTTGCTAATACTTGTATGATGAATATGAACCTCATATAATTATTTGATGATCAATTATTATTTCCGAGTAATTTTTAAATAATATTTAGGTACTTAACATCTAATAATAATATTTAGGCAATAATATTTAGGGTCCATTGGCAAAATTTATCTTCATTCGCCTCCATATTTCACACAAATACGTATAGGAACAACAAAGAATGCGAATCGCGATGTTTTAGCAGCCTACCGCTTTAATACGCGGTCGTAATAAAGTAGGGATACCGTCCAATGTAAATCATAATCTCTGTGTATGTTCCGATAAACGTTCAGTTTAAATAATATAGCTTTTAATCACATGAGTACAAATGATTATATAAAATAAATTTATAAATAAAGGAATTCTCCCAAATAACATTATAGGTAGGTATAGATTAAATATCGATGGTGAAATTATGAGTAAAAAAAAATCTAAATATGTATCTTTATGAACAATGTAGGAGTAGTCAAAATTTACGAAGACAACTACTTTAAAAAAAATTCTCTCTGTGAACTAGCTTCTCATAGCGTGTTGTCGTGGCGGGCCCGTACGATACTCCATTGACCTCCCATCGATATTACAATCTAGTCTGCTATGATTTAGGCCACGTTAACGTGCGACGTGCATTGTGTTGCACAAAGACGGTACGCGAATCCATTGTTCAGTCTACAGATAAACGCGTAAATCTGTGTATACACTTAAAATTGTATAGCTTAATGCTTGGTGGCCAACTTGATTACACCATCTAATGTTTACTGACGAAACCCTGTGCGATCTACCGATGATATAATTGAAGATTACTTTGCGGAGTTTTTTTTTTTTTTTTATACGACTGGAAGGCAAACGAGCAAGTGGGTCTCCTGATGGTAAGAGGTCACCACCGCCCATAAACATCTGCAACACCAGGGGTATTGCAAACGCGTTGCCAACCTAGAGGCATAAGATGGGATACCTCACGTGCCAGTAATTTCACCGGCTGTCTTACTCTCCACGCCGAAACACAACAATGCAAGCACTGCTGCTTCACGGCAGGATTAGCGAGCAAGATGGTGGTTTTATATTTTTTGCCTTGCCACGATTGACTGGACTAAATATCGATCGATCAGTTGATCGTGATCGCAATCTTTCGATACGAGCGTACGATATTGCTGAAGTACGCTATCATGAAGTAGAAGTTTTGCTTAATTATATTGCAACTATAACACATGAAAAAAATACAGTAATGAAAACCCCAGCCTTTCTATACTGGTTTTTTTTTTCAGAAATCGCACCTGGGTTAATCTCTGACGCATGATTCACCATAGCCAGCAGATGTGATGAAACCTAATAATTATGTTCTCGAAGCTATTTTCTGTCTTTGTAAAAACATGCTCAATTTTACAAAACAATATATCACTAACAAGTAAATACAAAGTATAAAATACCTGAATACCCAAACAACATTCTTCTATTTCAGTACGTTAAAATTTGCAGCTGTAAAGGTACAAATTTATTCATATTTAATTAAGTATACGTGAAACGAGCTGCTTTCAGTCCGCTCATTCTATGCCGAATAATGAGCGCCCTCAGACCAGCGCAGCGCTACCATTGGCCTGTGTTTAAATGAAATGAAAAAACTTTTAACTAAAAGAATACAGTATTTGACAACTCCTGATTTTGCCATATCTTAATATTATTATGAAAATATAGATATACAGATAGTGTTTAGCGAAGAGAAAATTTAAAACTGTTGAAAATTGGATTTATAGTGATTTTTTGAAAAATCTATATACCTGTCTCTTTCTCAAACGCTTTTCTCTATGCAGCAAGTATGGCGATACTGGCGTGTGACGTCACATGCCAGTATGTCTTACTCTGTCTAATCTTGAATTTCAAACCTTTATAACTTTGTTATTTGTAAAGGTAGCTTAAAAATTGTTTTTCTATTCGATAACAGGCATTGTGTAGTTTTAATTTATAAAACATATACAAAATAGTCAAATACCGTATTTCTTTGCTTTTTCGCGGGTGAGCAAAGAAATTGATATGGACCTCCGCAAAGTAACGCCTGATTCAATAAATTATTGAAAAAACTTTTTCCTCACATTTGCTCGTAAGTACTTTCATCACGCTGATTTGTGAGCAGTGAATAATTTTTGTATTGCAAATTTTATTCATTAATGTGATGGGAAAACACGGGCGGTACTAAAATTATGAATATGGTTCGTAATTCCTTGTTTACCGCCCTTGTGATCTAAACTTTTTTAGTGCGTGTGTTACATAAGATCCATTTTATATGTTTTGAATTGGAAAATTTAGGTCGTTTATCAATTTTTTTAGTCAACTTGATGTTTTTGACAATCTATTCAAAGATGGTCTGTGCTGTAGGTGAGGAAAAAAAATACATCCTTAGGTACTTAACGTGTAGGATCCCTGAAATACCTTTTTCTAATTTTTATGAACTGAAAAAAATACTTTGTTCACCCGCGACCTTATGACAGCCATGTCTTTGCAATAAATGTGTGTTCATGCAGTTCCTCCACCTCCACATTGTAAGAACACACACAAATCACACAAACCCATCAATCACAATCACCACACTGTGATGACGTCACGCGGTCGTGACAAAATAAAACAAACAAGTATAAGTCACACAAGTGTATTCCCGTGCTCAAATAATAATCGAGAAATGGTACAACCAGTACCTACTTAGAGATAAGAGAATTAAATGGGGTAAGGAACGCCGGTCGACAACCCTTTGCTTATAGCTAGATACAATCTCAATACTATAACTATTTAAATACTTCTTTCCCCAAGGAAGGCGTCCTGGGGATGGTAAAGGTCTGCTCCAGCAGCTTATTTATTATACAGCTCCGGAGGCAGTTCAGGTAAGTACTGCGCCTTCCTTGACCTCGCTGCGTGGTGAGGAGCAGCTGGTGAATATAGAATACCGGGAACCCGGTGGATTGTCGAAGCTTCCGCCTTATTACTATGGTTTACTTGTGTGTAATTTTGTAAATTTTGATTTATCTTCCGTATTAGGTAGTGAATAAATGTCCTCTATGTTCCTTCTCCTTCTATTAAAACGCTGAATAACACCTGTTACGGGTCAGTGACCCACACAATCCACTTCCAAACTTCGCACCACTATCGACAAAGTAATAAAAATATACAATAAATCCTTGTAGAACAATAAAATAAGAGTTCTCGTGTCGCGAACGCGCCCAGTCACGGCGAGCGACCTCAACGAGAAAAAAAAACTCCAGCGCGCCACAGACTCAGGCGGCCGCCGTCAACCATCCAGTCGCCCCGATTCGGCAGATTGGACGCGGCAACCTCGTCGGATCAGGACTTATAAAAAAAATGTCACAACACTACACTGACGCGTTTCGAACTCAACCAAAGCTCATCTTCAGAGCAACACAACCGTTCACCATGCTACTAGATGTTACACTAACATTGACTTATGGATATGGACCTCCGCAAAGTAACGCCCGATTCAATAAATTAAGTGATTATTATGTCCAACCACGCCAAATTAAAATATTATTAAGGTCGCGGGTGAGCAAGGAAATTATTTTAGTTTATTAAAAAGAAAACACATATTATGCTGTTGTTTTGCTGGCAATTCCTTAGCCTCTATAGAATGCTGAATGCGGTGCTGGATGAAAATCAGCGCTGGGGTGTTCACAACCGCAATGACACATACCTTTGTATTGTTTTTTTGTACCTAATAATATTGTTGTCTTGTGTTGTGAATAAATGTACCTATTTTCTTTTTTCTTTCTTTCTTTCTTTAGGATATCAGGATACCTCTACTGTTGATATTTTAAAGACACTGACTTACACGGTGCTTTTAGTTTCATAATTTGACAGTTGGCTGTGTTCTGAATAAACATGAACAAAAAAGAATGTTGTTACGATCCAGAGTAGGTGCAACAGCTGCATCGATTAATTGCACTATTTAATTCAAATTACTTGCTCTCATTCCCAATAATATACTTTTTCATTCATGTTTATTCAAAACTCAGCAACTGTCAAAGGCATTAAGAATCTGAACTGTACTGTGTTTTGAATCGAATCCACCTAACCAAAAGTGAGAAATCAGTGAGTTAGGTACCAGAAGTAACACAGTATGAAGTCTTTACACGAAACTTTTTGATGGATCACTGGGGGCGTCACTACAAAAATAAAAACAACTAAGTCGTCTTTTAACAAAACTAATTTCTGGAATTGCTCAATGCCGGTGGGTAGAGTTCACACGAAAAGGTGAATTTAACACTGGGGCTTAAAACTTGAATAGTTATCTAGTATTAAGTTACCAATTGCTATTGACCTAGTATTTTTTATTTACAGCTGTTTTGGTGACTGAATTTTAGCGATATTAAAAGAGTTTTTTAATTGTGTTTTTTTAAGCCCTGTTAGCCTAGTAGTTTGTAGGTCAACTGCCTCACAAGCAGAGAATCGTGGGTTCAAATCAGGGCTTGCACCTCTGAGTTTTTTTTAATTCATGTCCGAAATACATTTGCCATAAACTTTACAGAAAACATCGCTGAGTAAATCTGCATAATCATGCGAAGCAATCCAGTGGTGTGTGTGTATGTGTCTGTGTGAAGATTCCAGGTATTACTGGAACGTGAGGTATCCCATCTTAGGCCTCTAGGTTGGCAACGCATCTGCAATACCCCTGGTGTTGCAGATGTTTATGGGCGGTGGTGATCTCTTACCATCAGGAGACCCATTTGCTCGTTTCCCATCCAATCAAATAAAAAAATAATAATAAGGTCGCACTGGGTCCGCGCAGGAACTAAAGCCAAAGGCCTCTCATTCTGAGACGAAGCTTGTGCCTAGCAGTGTTACTTATATAGGATAGGCTGATATTAGTATAATTAAAATTTATGGTACTTTATATTTTCGTCATTTAGGAACTCGTTTACAAGAAAAGTAAAATTTTAAAATCAGAAATGATTAGGTAAGTTACAGTATTTTTTTATTAACAGTACTTTTACTCACCGAAACATTTTTTAAAGGCGCGTACCTACAGCCAGAAGATGCTGGTTTGAATTCCAACCGGCATAATTCTTCGTTAAACATAAATAAATGAAATCTTATTTCGAAACTTGGTTGATAGAGAAATGTTATTATGATTTAAGAGAATTTATGGAGTTTTAATATTTAATAAATATTCTGATTGTCTTAGACCGTTATGTAATGTACTACAAAATATTATAAATACTTATTATAAGTCTAAAATAGCATACTTATTACTATTGCATGCCGGACGACGGCCGACTGTGATGGACTTTTAAAATATTGTAACACCACTGTAATGACTCACATTCAAGCAATAAACGTTTCATTCAATCATTCATTCAAACTTGAATCGAAATTCGAATTTGTAATTTTCCCAGCTGCAACCTACACGCTGTTTTAACAAGATAATCCTATTCACGCGTTACTTACACAAGCACCTTACTTCAAAACAACGTTGAAGCCGGAGTGGCGTCGTAATCAAAAAGGCTTTGCTCATTACCATTAATCAAGCGATATGACGCGTGACGTCACGACTGATATTAATTATGAGCGAATATATAAATTATGTGGTACTGGCATTTGGCAAGAGGGGGTTAAAAAACTGTCTACGCGGATTCTATAAGTACGTTGGTACATCGCTTTGCAGATATAATAATCATCATCATGTCAGCCGAAAGACGTCTACTGCTGGACATAGGCCTCCCCCAAGGCTCTCCACTCAGACCGGTCTTGTGCTTTCCGTATCCAACGCGATCTCGCGATCTTAACCAGGTCGTCTCGCTCCATCTTGTTGGAAGCCTACCGACAGCTCGTCTCCCGGTCCGCGGACGCCATTCGAGAACCTTCTGACTCCATCGGCCATCAGTCCTGCAAACAATGTGCTCCCCGTTGTGCAATTCTTCAGGCTTTGTTGCTAACCATAGTTCTACTGCGGATATCATCGCAGAGAAACCCCGAGCATAGCCCTCTGAGTGACATTGAGCTTCCTCATGAGGCCCATCGTTAGCACCCACGTCTCAGATCTGTAATAGAAATAATAATATAGTCGTCGAATTGGAAGAGGCTCAATCTCGGAACGTGCTATGGAGAGAGCTACCTAATTGCTCGGGGTTTATTTGCGTGATACGGAATACGAAAGTTCGGCAAAGTTTAAGGTCACCGCCATAGCTCGAAGGGTATGCAAGTTAGTTTACTTTTTTTGAAATAGAGTTCTGTAGTTAAGAAAACAATTCTGCCAGCCTAATGGGTTCTGCCGTTCTACGGTAAAATAAACAAATATTTTTTGAGGTAAGCAATAGGCACCAACGCGGCAATATGTAGTGAAATAAAAAAGCAAGCTCTATATTATCCCGTGGGAGTTCTGAAATTGCTTTCTTTGTGCACCTCAAATCCTGAAGGAACAACCCATTGTCAAATCGAATATCTGCATCTGGGGGGCTTCTAGGAAATTCAAAAATTGAAGTTCGAGTTACCACTTGTGATGTAACGAATGTCATTTTTTGAACATTCGCGAACGCGAATGCGAATATCTGCTACCGACATTCGCGAATGCGAATATTCAGTTTTTCGTTTTGGCGCCAAATTGTCTATGGCAGTCTCGTTCGAACGAAGTGCGTTCCGCTTGTACTTTGTTCCGAGAATTACCCACTTTATACGAACGCATCGCAATGTAAATAAATAAATAATACCAAATCATTAAGTGAACTTTTTCTGAGAGGAGGCTTGTCTGTGCCCAGCAGTGGGACGTATATAGGCTGGGATGGTAATGATGGTATGGATTAAGTGAAGACTGATAATGTGATTATGAGATTAAGTAATTTTTTTGTACCTGTAAAAAACATAAAAATTGATTTTATTGACCTATCTTTTATCTAATAATAGTATTTTTTCTGATATTCATATTCGCAAAACATTCGCGAATGCGAATGCGAATATTCGTTACATCACTAGTTACCACACACTCCGTCTGTATCACTCTCGTATTAAATAACACAAGCGTCAGCGGGACGGCAAGATACGAAATTCGAATTTTGCACTTCATAGTATATAGGAACTGGTTTTGGCTGTGCGTCAGTCAGTCAGTGACTTTACTTTTTTTATACATTTAAAAAGGAAGATTACTCACGAACGCTTAAATAATGACATGTTCACGTTATTTCACATTTAGTTAATGTGTGTTCAGCTTTGCCTAAAGCATCCACACTTGCAAAATAAGCGCCTTCACAAACCGTTTCTCGTAATAAATGAAAGCGCGGATTAGAGGGTAGATCGCTCAACGTCGCCGATAAGATGACGCTATAGATTTATTATTGTCTCCTTTAACTCAGTGTGTAACGTTTTTTGATTTATGTTCTTTTAAGTTTTTATGCCAAATGAAACTTAGACAACGATGAGCTGAAAGAGGATAAATAAGAAAGATTACGCCATTTTAACAAAGCTACATAATGGACTGACAAAGTAATGACTGTTACAAAGAAAGTAATGGACCGAAAATCTACAAACTTTATTTCTGTGTCTAGGTACTCGATTGAGTTACAATTTTCCCCCGATTTGTACTTAACATCAGGTAAAATCTAACTGTAAATTTATCTCCTCGTGTCTTGTTGTTGTTGGGGGGGGGGGGGGAGGCTATGTCTAATATAAAAATGATAATTAGAGGAAACTGAGGTAACGGATTGAGCGAACTGATGTAACAAGCTTATGGCATTTAATTGAATTAGTGGAAGCACATGTACACAGTTTGTCGTTATGAGTTAAAAAGACTCCATACATACGAAGTCCGCTCCTAGTAGTATATCTATGTGTCCACTAGTCTAGGCTAGTTGAGAACTAAAAATCAAAACGCGTTTACGTCTTGCTTCCCACAAACATTGCCAGTAAACAAAATGGGCGCTACCCAAATGATTTCTGGCGGCTATTCTTCAACGTCATAGTTCGCGATATCCGTCATTTTGCAATATCTCCTTAGATTTATGATGTTAGGCGCTCTCGGCACACTTGACTCGATTATTTAACGCGTCTCGACGTTTGATCGCTTTTTTATGGACTGTTTGGAAGTTTTTAAATTACTTTAGCCCTCGATGCGTGAGTCCGACTCGCACTTAACTGTTTTTAACCCCCGACGCAAAAAGAGAGGTGTTATAAGTTTGACTGCTATGTGTGTCTGTATGTCTGTGTGTCTCTTGTGTGACTGTCTGTGTTTCTTATTAGCCGTTTTTGAGATAATTGAACTTTGAAGTGACAATGTCGGGGGTTTTTAGTAAAGGACAAGCTTACACTTAGAATTTATAAACAAGGGTTCAACTCGCACTAAGATCAGTTTTGTTAATATGTACGTACACTTATAATGGTTTCGTAGCAAAATTTCGGAAATCAAAATTTCTAAGTACGATATTCCTTAAGACAATACTGCTAAAATCGAAATTCATAATGTACAAAATTCCTAAAGATGGATTTGGTCAAAAATAGTCAAAAATGTATGTACAAATCATTTCATCTCTCTAAAGAGCAATTTTATTATTCCAAGTGGAGCACAGCGGCCACTCGGACACGTATGCATTTACACTCACGTTAAAACGCAGCAAGTCTCTCACAAACCTATGCAAA
The DNA here is from genome assembly GCF_025370935.1 of Choristoneura fumiferana. Lineage (NCBI taxonomy): Eukaryota > Metazoa > Arthropoda > Insecta > Lepidoptera > Tortricidae > Choristoneura > Choristoneura fumiferana. Next base: position 21,866,949 of record NC_133483.1, read on the forward strand.
TTTGAATTCTATGTAATAACCACAGGGTTTGTATTAGGGTCTATGTTTCCTGTGATTTGCTCTTTTATTTTAACGTATATTGTATGTGCTTTGTTTTTAAAAAGCGGCTGTGCGGCCAAAGTTTCGGCTGCATCGAGTTTAACATTCGTGTAATTAAAAAAAGCTAGTTTTGGACGCAATTATCACGTTTCGGAGCGGTTTGGTTTCAGTTTGTTTATTGCTTTTATATTGTTAGTTCAGAGTTTAAATTGACCTTAACAGCACGATGCGATGGACTTCTCCAAATTACAAAGCGAAATTTCTGACATTGTTAAGAAACCATTTTTGCTCTCCGGTGGCGAATGCACTAGTCCCAAAACGCACTATTAGTCAATACACTCTAATTTCGAAAGCCCCTCTTCTGATAAGAAACTAGGCCCAAAACACCATATTTCCAAAAAGGCTCATTCTCGATTTACACGAGAACCATTGAGAACTAGTCCCAAAATACACCTTTCCCAAAATACCCCAAATTGTGTGTGTGACGTAATACTTCATTCTCATAATGCATAGTTCTCAAAACACTCTAGTTCCAAAATACTCTTTCTTTTATTTTCGAATGACTCTTTGAAATTGCTTTCAAAATGTGCATTATTTAGATGCTTTTGAGGATGCGTATTTACTAAAATAGATACCCTATTATTTCCCTAAAAGGACGTTAGTGCCGTCAAGATTTAGTGTTCTTTAAGTTAATCAATGACAAAGAGCATTTTTCTATTATAACATTATTACGAAATCCTAAACTGAGCATGGCTCGACATTCTCTTGGCCAATTTTATTATATGTACTTAAAACATATTTATAACAACACCGTAGAAAACGGTATTCGTAAGGCATGATACTATGATAGTTGAGACCTTAATCGAAAGAAATAACGACTGACTTAAATTAAATACCTAGTTCGTTTATCACTAGTTGTAAACGATAAAACTCACATAGGTATGTAAATAATAAAATCAAAAGATAAAGAATTACTTATTTACTTACACATTAAAATTATATTTACTTATTCAATGAAACTTAAAATAAATTACTTATTATAAGGCTGGAACATGTTTTGAAACTTTGCGGAAACTATTATAAAACGTAGATATTTTTTTTGTCTGCGTAATCATACAAAAAAAAGTTTAGATCAAACCTGTTGTTAAACAAAAAAGTTTAAGTTCTGTTTTTGCAAAAATACTCTTGGCGTCAAACGGGTAACAGTTACGGCTAAAAGCAATTTCAAAGTCATTCGAAAATAAAAAAAAAACAAATTAGGGTATTTTGGAACTAGAGTGTTTTGAGAATTATGCATTATGAGAATGAAGTATTACGCCACCTACAGGTGAACACAATTTGGGATATTTTGGGAAAGGTGTATTTTGGGACTAGTTCTCAATGGTTCTCGTATAAACCAAGAATGAGTCTTTTTGGAAATATGGTGTTTTGGGCCTAGTTTCAAATCAGAAGAGGGGCTTTCGAAATTAGAGTGTATTGACTAATAGTGCGTTTTGGGACTAAGTAGTGCATTCGCCACCGAAGAGCATTTTTGTAATTCCTCATCAACATTTCTTTCTAAATGCTCATAATGAGCTCTTTTGTTTCCTGAAGCTATCATACAATCGTCTACATAACACACAGATTTTCACCACTTTCGATGTTTCAGATTTACCTCCTTTCAACAATGAATCAACAAATATAACCTAAAAAATATCTGTTCTCGAATTCGCACACCGTTGGCTAATATTAAAATATCTTACTGGATTAATAATACGTTTTTCTTTTAAATTATTCTTCTTGTGACTTCATAATGATATTCCCTTTGACTGCTCCTGTAAAAAGGAACAACGTAAAGATTATAAAAAAGTCCTTCAAATTCCATTCATTAATACGAATGAGATGAGTAAAAAAAGCAATGGAGCCGCACGGTTTCAAAGTTTTTTCGAATGTCAAAGTTTAATTAAAGATATGACTTTTGTGACATGAAATTATTATTTTACGTAAACTCGCTCTGAAATCAGTTTTGTGGTATGTAATAAGTGTCACCTTTTTTCCGTGATAATTTTACGATTTTATATGCTAATTTGCAGTTTTAAAAAATAATGACTGTCGTTTACAAAATGCTTACCACTAGAAGTACAACGGAACAAATTGAATTATGACCCAGAATAGAACCTTTAAATAATCAATTTCACTATGATTTCCTTGACCAAAGTATGAGATGTCAACATGACATTAGTAGCACAAAGGTTCCACCCTGGGTCATGATTCAATTTGTTCGACTGTACGTTAATTAACTTGGTAATATGTTTAATGCATTTATGCATGCATATATTAAAGAAAAATGAGTTCGATTAATTATTATCCTTTCATATTAAAACGGCTGGAAGTATGCAAATGAAAATGTGCTACCTGCTCATAATCAGGTTATACAGGCTGTCTCTGGCCATGGGGTTTTCAAAGTCAAAGTCAAAATATCTTTATTCAATGAGGGCTATCGTTTTTTGTCTCACTAGATGGCGCACTGTTGCGTGAGGTTTTTAAGTGTGGCTTTCAGAGTCTGTTATTACGGGTGTTAAAACAAAGTTTAGATTAAAATCATATTTAAAACACCTTAAAACCGTACCATAAAAATATCCAGCAACCACAGTGTTGGTTAGTCCCGTTTTGTTCGGAAAAAAAGGGAGGACAAAAGTTTCCAAAAGACAAAACTGTCTCAAAACACAGACATTCATTGCCCCGTAACGCATAAGTGCCATAATTAATTTCAGGTAATGGAAAATATTCACAAAAAAATCTAATTATAAATAAACCCGCGTAGCTCACCCAAAAACTATGAGATTTGACATTTCGGAGACCTCACGCTACACTAGCGCCTCTAGCGGCGAATCCATTCGCGATAGCCCTCATTAAGGCTATAACAAGCACTTATGAATGTCAAAAAAAAACTACCACCGTTTTGGAAAAACCTCTGTTGAGAAGAATCCGGCAAGAAAGTCAACGAGGTGTTTTTTAAATAGGTAGTCTTTAAATTCAAGGTTCGATTCTACTCACAAAACTAAGCTTCTACTAAATACTAATAAAATTTAAATTTAGATCATTTATTAATCCTCAAAGTTTAATTGTTAAATCAATGTATCGGACATGGCGGTGTTATCGCTGTCTCTTGGTACGGGGGCCTTGAAATAGTTTTTGACGTTTTATTTAAAATCTCTACGAAAAACATTTATCAATGTGCCGTCAATTTAGTATTGTATCGCATACATTGAAAATTTCATTTCATTTGTATAAAAAGAAAAAAAATAACAGTGATCATATATTTTTGAAAAGTAGCAGAAAAAAAGTTATGCGACTAGAATCGAACCCTGGATTTAAAGCCCCATGGTCAGAGACTCCCTGAATAACTTAATGTCAAATAATTATAATCGTGACTAATCTATAATATTATAAATGCAAAAGTATGTCTGTATGACTATTACTAATTCAAATTTAAATGAAATTTGGCATGAATGAAGATAGCTCAAGACCCTGAAAAGGACATAAGATAGTTTTTGTCTCGGAAAATTGTATAGTCCTCACGGGATAGCGACGAAATTTATCACAGACTCACGGGAAAAAGCTTTAGAAACAAAGCTATTCCAGCGTCTCTGTCCATCCCTAGTGCTTAGTACTTTGAAGATTAGTTTTCCAGTCAGTAATAGGCTGACTTCGCATCCCCGTCTGCCATGCAAATCAGCCGCGTATCAATTCAAGGGCTTCCGATCGCTTTCAGACTCAAGTGGGCTCTTCAGATTTCTCTCTTCAGGCTGGACATCTTGGAGAAGCTACGGTTCATCGACTTTTAACGATGATCTGAGCATTTGATATCCGCTTTTCAGTGTTTCGTTATAAACTAAAAATTTAAAAACATGACGTAAAAACTTTAAATAAAAACAAAAAGGGAATAACCTGGCCAACATAGAAAAGTTGGAAAAACCTCTGGCATTGTTATTTCAAAATTCAATATTTCAAAACCGCCTATATTGACCAAACTATTTGAATAAATTAAAAAAATCACGATTCAAACCTCGTCGTTACCTTATCGTCCAAAAAATACTACATTAATGAAAAATACAAAAAGATAGTCTTGAATCATGTTCATTGTAGCGAAGACTGCCGAATTATGGGTTAATAATCGATTTCACATATTATTAATTAAAAAAACGCATCGAAATCGGCCTAACCGGTCCATGCGTTTGAACGCTACAATTCCACAGACAAAGTCAAAGTCAAAATATCTTTGTTCAAGCACTTATGAATGTCAAAAAAATTCAACCACCGGTTCAGAAAAACCTCTGGAAAAACAAACAGAGAGATAATACGTCAAACGTACAATACACTTCTTTTGAATTTTCATTTAAAATCTCCAAAAAATATAGAAAAAATATCAAAAATACAAACTGAGACATGGATGCACAGAAAAACCAGAAAAAGAGACCAGCACTGGGAATCGAGCCCAGATCCTCAGCATTCCGTGCTGCGTGCTATAACCCCTACACCACTGCTGGACAGGAATCTAGACACAATTTTTTTATTTCAACTCCAAATTTGTTACTTTTACGGGTATCCCGTGAAACCATATAATACAAAAAGACTCCAAAAAACCAATCATAATAGAAAAAATGTCTACAAAATTATCGAAAGAGTTAAAAGTACATAATGGTACATAGGCGCAACTTAAAATTCAAAGCCGCACCCGCACGCGCGGGCTGCGTTAAAATTCAACAGTAACGCCTCCTAATTTATGCAACTCAATTTTAAACGCAAAGGGGCCATGGGTCACTTGGATTACTCTGTGTCTGTAATATAATAATTGGTGAGATTAAAAGTTATCTAGAATTAGTTCGTAGTTTTTAAACTTCTGAGCAAAAATTTGATCAAATATATTATGTGAACACGACTCTATTATTAACGGCGTAGAAGCGTGTTCAGATATTTATGATAAAATTGTTGAATTAAGATTGGTTTTTGGAGTCTTTTTGTTACTTTTACGGTCATCGGTATGGTTTTAAGGTTAGGTTGGTTTATCTGTGCATCTATGTTTCAGTTTGTATTTTTGATATGGGTTTTACGGGATGACCGTAAAAGTAACAAAAATTTGGAGTTGAAATAAAAAAATACAAAAAGACTCCAACAACCAGGTGCAACAACCAAAGCAGGTGGTAGGACCTTGTGAAAGGTCCGCCCGGATTGCTACCACCATCTTGCTCGCTAATCCTGCCGTGAAGCAGCAGTGCTTGCACTGTTGTGTTTCGGCGTGGAGAGTAAGACAGCCGGTGAAATTACTGGCACTTGAGGTATTCCATCTTAGGCCTCTAGGTTGGCAACGCATCTGCAATACACCTGGTGTTGCAGATGTTTATGGGCGGTGGTATTCTCTTACCATCAGGAGACCCACTTGCTCGTTTTCCTCCCTGTCGAATAAAAAAAAAGTCCAAAATAGGGTTCCGTAGCCATAACGAAAAAAAAAGTAAGTAATATATAAAAAAAAGTAAGTAGTATTCTTCTAAGGATTTCGTATTTTATACGGAATCTTCCAAGTTTAGGTATATTTGATACCTTAGGCTGCTATTTACTCTTAAACTACTAATAATTCTCAAGCAAACTAAGCCGTTATAGTTTTCCTTGAAAGATTGATATACTTACTACCATTATAAATTTTTTCAAATTTTTCCACCCACCGGTTTAGATTTTAGAGGGGGGGGGAGAGGCGCTCGATATTAATGAAAATTTGCACTTTAAAGTTGAATATTTTGCAAACAAATCACTGAATCAAAATTTTGTATTCGCAACCACCTAATGATTTTTAAAGACCTATCCAACGATACGCAACACTACGTTTGATGAGAAAAAAAAACACCCCCACATTACGTCTATGGAAGGTACAGTAAAAAAAATTTTTTTTGAAACTTTTAGTGTACCATTTTGTCGGCATAGCATAGGTGTTTCTAGCATTGATAGTCCCTGAGTAAAGCCGCGGACGAACAGACAGACAGACAGACATGGCGAAACTATAAGGGTTCCGTTTTTGTCATTTTGGCTCCGGAACCCTAAAAAAGCCCCAGTGGCATGGTGCCCTAAATTCTTTCGTTGAATGGCGACGGCGATTCATTGAGAGAGATAGCTGCCAGCCCTTTGGTCTCCAGTAGAATCGACTAGGCGCTTTGTAGGTATATACATCTCAATGTTTGTCAATTGTATTTGTTTACTTAATTTGTATCATAAAGAGTTTAGGTACATAAATACATACTTTATTAGCTTGGACTATAATTGCCACGTGGGCCTAGTCATATTAAATATATTGACGCGAATAACTCGCGTCTTAAATCGAGTTTGACCCGACATGTTTCGGGCTAATCCTCCTCGGGCTATTGCTCCTCTTCGGAGCAACGAGACTCGGCGGCTGCTGCAACACGCTAAACTCGATTTAAGACGTGAGTTATCCGGGTCAATATACTTAATATGAGCGACTCTCACGCTAGTTTCATGTTCAAAAAAGTGGGCCTCGTCATTAAGATAATAAATATCATAAATAAATAAATAAATATCAGGGACAATTCACACCAATCGACCTAGTCCCAAAGTAAGCTTAGCAAAGCAAGTAGCCTGTATAGTGTCCCACTGCTGGGCAAAAGCCTCCCCTCTTGACCTCCACAACTCTCGTTCTGACGCAATGTCAGGCCAGTCCTTTGCGTACGTGTCCAGATCATCCCGCCATCTCCTTCTCGGTCTGCCTCGATGTCGCTGGCCGTTCTCCGGCACCCACCAAGTAACTGTGCGAGCCCAACTTTCTGGGTGCATGCGACAGACGTGTCCAGCCCAGTCCCATTTTAGCTTAGCAGTCTTTTTCCCAACGTCGGTTATGCGTGTTTTTGAGCGCAGCGTGGTGTTCCGGATTCTGTCCATCCGTTTCACACCTAATATGCTACGCTCTATCGCTCTTTGGCAAACCTTAAGTTTGGACTTTTGATTCTCAGTCAGGGACCATGTTTGTGCACCGTAGGTTAGGACGGGCAGGATACACATGTCGACGAGTTTTCGCTTAAGTGTTATTGGAAGGTTTCCCTTCATAAGCTGTTTCATGGACCAGTAGCTCTTCCAGGTGTTTTCGACTCGTCTTTCGACTTCTTTATCTTGTCGGTTGCTGAAAGAGACTACTTGGTATGGGTACTAAGCAAGGGATAAATATAATTACATAGGTAGATACATACTTAAATACATATTAAACACCCAAGACCCGAAAATAAACATTCGTATTTTTCATACAAAAATCGATACCTCGGGAATCGAACCCGGGACCTCAAGCTTCGTAGTCAGGTTCTCTAACCACTAGGCCATCTGGTCGTCAAAAGATATAACCCTAATTTTCCTTGCTGCACTAGAAAAGGTCGGAGTTGACACGTTAGTACCGATAACACATCGCTTACGTCTCTTAGACAGTAATACGTCGTATCAACAGTAGAGAGCTTATCGAACTAAAGTAATATACTGCTTTGGTTAGTTTGAGCTCCCGGTTAGTGCGATGAGGACGAGTAAAAATATTGTACTTTTCACGCTAATTGTTATGAATTTTGTGGACCAGCCAACACCTGAAGTGACGATTGAACAAGGGACTTTGAGTGGTAGAATTAGTGCCAATGGGCTGGTCTTCGAGTACCTCGGGATACCTTACGCGACCACAAATCAGAGCTCGAGGTTTAAAGTGAGTAATGCTATGCTACTTACTAATATTATAAATGAAAAAGTTTGTGTGTGTGTGCGTTTGTTAGTCATTAACGCTGAAAAGGCTGGACTGATTTGGGAGAAAAAAAAATTTTTTTTTCGATATTTCCAAAGAGACGGAATAAAACCCATAATTTTCAACCGCAAAATTTAGAGACATGATTTACATAGTACGACTGTTTTTATGCAACGTAGATGTAAGACCTTGATTTAATTTTTCACGATACAATTCAAAAACAAATAAATAAATAAATATCATGGGACACTTGACACCAATTGACCTAGTCCCAAACTAACCAAAGCTTGTACTATGGATACCTAGGCAACGGATACACATACTTATATAGATAAATACATACTTAAATACATATTAAACATCCAAAACCCGAGAACAAACATTCTTATTATTCATACAAATATCTGTCTTATCACGTTAACACCGCGTGCTTTAACTTTAAACGACATAGGGTGGAAAACAAACAAGTTGGTTAAGGCTGACGTTAATTATAAATCACCACCTATTAATAACCTTGTTATTTTTCATTCAATTAATTGAAGGAAATATTTAACAGATCCAACGAAGTTAATTTGTCTAAGATACCTACTAGTGGCATAACTCTTACTGTAAAATATATAATTGAAACTTTTTTAAAGGTCTTTAATTTATAAATTATGTAATTATTATTTTTTTACTTTTAAATTACGGTGTTTTTAATTCTGATATCAAAAACATTCTCAGTCATCGGATCGATTTGAAATTTGATTATTTAAATTATTTAAATAATACCTAGCACAAGATAAGTCTGCCTTTGTAACAAGTATCTTAAAGTTTGACAATTGTATTTTGTTTCTTTTCTTTTGTACAATAAAGAGTTTACACACGTACATACACAAATAAAATCTATTTGGGAGGGGGAGGCCTGTAATAGTGGACGTCATACAGCTGGTTGATGATGATGATGATGATGAGATGACAAATAAAGTTCACAAAAAGTACAGCCAATATAAAAGCTTTATGCCGCCAATACCAAAATTTGGTTTAAATTAAAATAGAAAGTTGCAGCAGTGTATTAACAAGATTACTTATCTCCAACTGCAAATTAATAATTAACACATGATATACGTCGTTGCTATAGGTCACATTGTCATTATTTTCATAGGTACAATTATAATCAAGTGTAATTGAAACTTAACCGAAAACAAATGATTTTTATTTTTGTTTTTGTAACCTTGTCGACACGGTTTGATTTTAAAATCGACTAAATTGAACAATCTTTTGCGGCCATTTTATTTACTTCGTTCACTGAATGCGTTTATTGAACTTCTTTTGAACTACTTCGGCCACGGAAATTCAACTTCAACTTCGCATCAGTTTTTCCACTGAGGTAGCCATATTAAGGCGATTGCAGTTGTTTATTCTCTCTGCTATATCTCTAGAATGGAACCATATTTATTGAAATATTGCTTTTTTGCATAATTACCTATATTATACACTCTCGACTTACATTACGAGTATGAGTTAATTCACAGATACATTGAATTGTGCAAATTCATTTGAGTATTCTGAATTTGAATGCAAAAGTAACATCAAATCATGCCCAATTTGGAACGACACAGCTCTTTGCCTTGTATTGAGAGGTTTAGTCCATTGATATGGTTCTTAGCAAAGTGACATCTGAAATGATTTTCCATTCATCTTTTCCAGGAACCTTTCCCACCACCAAAATGGGAAGGCGTATTCAGAGCTACCGATGACTCAACAGCTTGTCCTCAAGATAACTTTCTTGTGATCCGTGGCACAGAGGACTGCCTTAAAATCAATGTGTTTGTTCCAGTCTACGCCGAAAGACCATTGCCAGTCATGGTCTTCGTCCACGGAGGCGCCTTCTTCCTTGGCGATGGAGGAAAAGTATTCTACGGACCACAATTCTTGCTTAATCATGATGTCATTCTAGTGACTTTTAATTATAGACTAGGAATACTAGGCTTTTTGTGTTTAGGTATTAAAGAAGCGCCGGGCAACGCTGGACTTAAAGATCAGCTAGCTGCATTGAGATGGGTAAAGAGGAATATAGAAGCGTTTGGAGGGGATAGCAATAGGATAACTGTTTTTGGAGTCAGTGCCGGTGCAGCGTCGATATCATTACTGATAGCAAGTGGAAAAGTAGATGGAATTATTCATAGAGCTATAATTCAGAGTGGTTCTGCTGTTGCCCATTGGTCTATCACCAGAAAGCCGGTGTGGGTCGCAAGCTACGTTCTTAAATCTTTAGGACATGATACCAAAGATCCTCATGAGCTCTATAATATTTTATCAAAAATGTCTTCAAGAGAACTGGCGGCACTGCCACATGAGAAGCCATTAGAACCATATCTGGATACCCAGTTGATACATTTACCTTGCATTGAAAAACCTTTTCCTGGAACAGAATCACTAATAACTGATTATCCTTTTAATCTTTTTAAGAAAAATCCAACTAATATTTCTATCATTCATGGCACAAATAGTGAAGAAGGACTATTTTTTGTTGCGTATGACGAAGAAGAGGGAATCAAACACAGAGATGGGAAGTTTTTGATGGCGACTGATTTAGAATTTGAAACATGCGAAGAGGCAGTTAATGTGTCTAAAGTTATACATAAATTTTACTTCGGGGACAAACGTATAAATACAGAAAGTATTATGGAACTCTCGGAGTTATACAAACACATACATTTTGAAATGCCTAGTATAATTGAATCGGAAATTATATCAGAAGTCAGTAGTGCTCCAGTTTACAATTATTATTTTAAGTATTTTGGTAAAAGAAACTACTTGAAACTTTCTTTGGGGTTTGATGATTCAGAAGGCGCATGCCATGGAGATGAACTGCTGTATATTTTTGATGCAATGTTTTGGCCATTTAAAATAGATGATGAAGATAAACTTATGATTGAAAGAATGACTGGGATGTGGACAAATTTTGCAAAATACGGGTATGTTTATTAAATTTTATCTCATTAAACATCGTTTAACAAGAGTATCACTGCTTGAAGTAAATTATGACTTCAATTTTATCATTCATCACATTAATTAGTAGATCACTAATCATAATTACTTT